>NW_028153934.1:0-43392 GCF_964211835.1 Anser anser
CGGGTTTGGATTTTCGGGGGGGGGCCCAGGCCCGGCCCCCCCGGCACGACGCGGGTCAGCAGCAGCACCCCCGCCATGGCGCCCCTGGGGGGGGGGGCGTTTATAGGGACAGACGGACAGCGGGGTTTTGTAGGGACAGACGGACGGGGGGGGTTTGTAGGGACAGACGGACAGTGGGACTTTATGGGGACAGACAGACAGTGGGATTTTATGGGGACAGACGGACGGGGGGGTTTATGGGGACAGACGGACGGGGGGGTTTATGGGGACAGACAGACAGTGGGATTTTATGGGGACAGACGGACGGGGGGTTTATGGGGACAGACGGACGGGGGGGCTTTTATAGGGACAGACGGACGGGGGGGGGTCTTGGGGACAGACGGACATTGGGATTTTTTATAGGGACAGACGGACAGTTGGGGGTTTATGGGGACAGACGGACATGGGGGGGGAGCTTGGGGACAGTGGGACCCTTATGGGGACGGGGAGGCACTTATAGGGACAGACGGACGGGGGGGGTCTTGGGGACAGACGGACAATGGGAACTTTATGGGGACAGACGGATGGGGGGGGGGGGTTATAGGGACAGACGGACAATGGGATTTTTATAGGGACAGACGGACGGGGGGGCTTTTATGGGGACAGACGGACGGGGGGATCTTGGGGACAGACGGACAATGGGGATTTTTATAGGGACAGACGGACGGGGGGGGGTTTATGGGGACAGACGGACGGGGGGGTTTATAGGGACAGACGGACGATGGGATCCTTATGGGGACAGACAGACGGGGGGGGGTTTATAGGGACAGACGGACAAGGGGGGCTTGGGGACCCTTATGGGGACGGGGGGGGCACTTATAGGGACAGACGGACATTGGGATTTTATGGGGACAGACGGACGGGGGGGGTCTTGGGGACAGACGGACAATGGGATTTTTATAGGGACAGACGGACGGGGGGGTTTATAGGGACAGACGGACAAGGGGGGCTTGGGGACCCTTATGGGGACGGGGGGGGCACTTATAGGGACAGACGGACATTGGGATTTTTATAGGGACAGACGGACGGGGGGGCGTTTATGGGGACAGACGGACAATGGGATTTTATAGGGACAGACGGACGGGGGGGGTCTTGGGGACAGACGGACATTGGGATTTTATAGGGACAGACGGACGGGGGGGTCTTGGGGACAGACGGACAATGGGATTTTTATAGGGACAGACGGACGGGGGGGGGGGTTATGGGACAGACGGACAATGGGATCCTTATGGGGACAGACGGACGGGGGGGGCTTGGGGACAGCGGGACCCTTATGGGGACGGGGGGGGGGCACTTATAGGGACAGACGGACGGGGGGGGCTTTTATGGGGACAGACGGACGGGGGGACACTTATAGGGACAGCGGGACCCTTATGGGGACGTTGGGACCCCCCCTGGGGACCCCCCCACTCCCATTCCCCCCCCCCAACCCCCCCCCGTGTCCCCAATCCCCCCCCTCCCCCCCCTCCGTCCCCTACCTCTCGTCCCCGATTTTTGTCACTAAAGGGGGGGGGGGGGAGGAGGGGGGGACCTTGACCCCCCCCGCCCCTCCCCCTCTTCGGCCCCTCCCCCCCCTTTCGGCCCCGCCCCCCCCCAAAAAAAAATTCCGGGATTTTGGTTTCGACAGCTTTCGGGGCCCGACGCGGTTTTGAGGACAAAACGGGCGATTTGGGGGGCAAGAAATTATTATTATTTTTTTTTTTAGGGGAGGGGGGGGCTCGGATCAGACTTTGGGGACAAAAACTCATTTTTTGGGTAAAAACGTGGTCCGGGGGAAGAATCAGGTTCGGGCCTGAGGGGAATTTTGGGGCCAAACCCCTCTTTTTGCAGCTAGGATCACATTTTCTTCGAAAAACGCCCTTTTTTGGCCAAAACGCCTTTTTTTTTTTTGCTCTAAAACCCTTTTTTTTTTTTTTTGCACCAACCCCCTCGTTTTGGGGCCAAAACCTGCTTTTTTGGCCAAGAATCGGGCCCGGGGCCAAGCCCCGAGCTGCAAGCACGTGGCCGAGCCCCCGTTTCGGGGCTAAAAATTGCTTTTTTTTTCGTCCAAACGTCGTCGTTTCGGTGTTGTTTTTTTTTTCGGCGCGACGTCGTTTCGGGGCTAAAAAGCGAGTTTTTGGGGCACGGGGCAGCCGCCCCCCCCCAGCACGGACACGCGGGGTCCCCCCAGGGTGACGACGGCCGGGGGGGGCCAGATGATGACGGTGGTGCTGCGGCGTGAGGTCATCGGTGACGTCATCGGTGACGTCATCGGCGATGTCAGCGGCGGCGGCGCGCAGCAGCTGCAGCCCTGCAAAGCGACGCGCGTCAGGACCCCAAAATCGCCCGAATTTCACCCAAAACGAGGCGGGGGAGGGGGGAGGCACCCACCTGCTGCTTGGGCGCCTTCCTCTTGGCCCCGGGGCTTTTGCGCCGCCTCCTGCACCGGCAAAGCCGCCCCATGCGCCCCCAAAAAGCCCTAAAACCGCCCCAAAACGGCGCCGTGAACCAAAAACGGCCCAAACGGCCCCAAAACGGCCCTCCCCCCTCAAAAAGCGGCACGGAGGGAATTGGGCGGAATTACCCCAAAATCCACCCCGAGCACCCCATATAAGATCCTCACCTCTCGCCCCAAAATACCCCCAAAAAACCCTAAAGCGCCCCAAATTAACCAAAACTGGCAGAAATCGGCCCAAAGGACCCCCAAAGTCCCTAAACTACCTGAAAGACACCAAACCAGCCCGAACTGCCCCAATTATGCCAAAATAGCCCCGAAACAACCCGAATCACACCCCCAAACCCCAAATTCTTCCTCATATCAACCCAAAAGTCCCCGAATCACCCCAAAATAGCCCAAATTACCCCCAAAAGACCCCAAATCACCCCAAAATAGCCCAAAATAGCCCAAATTACCCCAAAATAGCCCAAAACAACCCCAAATAAGACCAAATTCCTCCCAAATCCCCCCAAAAGTCCCCAAATCCCCCCCAAAAGACCCCAAATTCCCCCAAAAGACCCCAAATCACCCCAAAATAGCCTAAATCACCCCGAAATAGCCCAAAACACCCCAAAACAACCCCATATTCTACCCAAATCCCCCCAAAAGTCCCCAAACCACCCCAAATTCACCCAAAGTGTCCCCAAAATCCCCCCAGCACCGACCCCACCCCTCAGTCCCCTCCAAATCACCCCGAGGAACCCCAAAAGACCCCAAAATGCCCCAAAATTACCCCCAAAGAGCCCCAACAGCCTCTAATCACCCCAAAATACCCCAAATCACCCCCAAATACCCCAAATCACCCCCAAATTACCCCAAATCGCACCAGAAGACCCCAAACCACCCCAAATTCCCCAGTGCCCCCAAAACACCCCGAAAACGGCCAAAATTGTCAGTAGTCACCCCAAAACAACCCCAAAGTGCCCCAAACGCCCCAAATCCCCCCAAATAAGCTCCCAAAAGCCCTAAAATACCCCCAAATCACCCCAAAACAACCCAAAATTGCCCAAATCACCCCAAAATAACCCCAAATAACCCCAAATCCCCCAAATAACCCCCAAACACCCCAAATCCCCCAAATAACCCCCAAACACCCCAAATCCACCCAAATAACCCCAAGATCCCAAAGAGCCCCAAATCCCTCCAAACAAGCCCCCAAAAGCCCTAAAATACCCCAAAAGAACCCCAAAGCACCCCAAAATACCCCAAATTCCCCAAATCCACCCAAGTAACCCCAAAATACCCCAAAACCACCCAAATAACCCCCAAAGACCCCAAAACCACCCAAATAACCCCAAAAGACCCCAACCAGCCCTAAATCCCCCCCAAACACCCCCAAATTGTCCCAAATGAACCCCAAATTCCCCCAAACACCCCAAATCTCATCAAAGCCCCCCAAATCCCTCAAATTCCCCCAAAACACCCCCCCAAAACCCCAAATCCTCCCAAATTAACCCAAATTGTCCCAAAACGCCCCCAAATCACCCCAAAGCCCCCCCAAATCCCCCCAAATCCCCCCAAAGCCCCCAAATTCCCCCAAATCAACCCTGTCCCCCAAAGCACCCCCCAATAATCCCAAAACCCCCCAAAACCCCCCAAATCCCCCCCCAATTTCCCTCCCCTCTCCCCTTTTTTGCCTGAATCCCACCGGTTTTGCCCAAATTCGGCTGTTTTGGGCCCGAAGCGGTGCCTGGCCCAGCCCAGGGCGGGCATTTATAGGGCGGCGGGACCGGATGCCGCACCCCAAAATGGGTCACCCCAAAAGTGACGTCACCGAACCCCAAAAGCCCCAAAACCCCTCATTAAGGGCCGCCGCCCCGTCATTAACCCCAAAAAGCCGTGATTCAACCCCAAAACACGTCGTTAGAGCCCGAAACGGGGCGGGGCGCCCCGAAACCCCTCATTTGGGGCCGAAATGGGGCCGCCAACCCCAAAACCGGTTCCCGAACCCCAAAACCAGCTCCTGAACCCCAAAACCAGCTCCCAAACCCCAAAACCCAGCCCTAAACCCCAAAATTTGTGTTTTAAGCCCCAAAACCAGCTCGCAAACCCCCAAGCCCACCCCCAAACCCCCAAAACTAACCCCTAAACCCCAAAATTGGGGTTTTCAACCCCAAAACCAGCTCCAGAACCCCAAAACCAGCTCCCAAGCCCACCCCTAAACCCCAAAATAGGAGTTTTCAGCCCCAAAACAGGGTCCTGGACCCCAAAAACTCCTCCTAAAGCCCAAAATTGGGGTTTTCAGCCCCAAAACAGGGTCCTGGAACCCAAAACCTACCCCTAAACCCCAGAATTGGGGTTTTTCAGCCCCAAAACGGGGCCCTGGACCACAAAACCCAACCCTAAACCCCAAAATTATTTTTTTCAGCCCCAAAACAGGGTCCTGGACCCCAAAAACTCCTCCTAAGCCCCAAAATCGGGGTTTTCAGCCCCAAAACAGCATCCTTGACCCCAAAAGCACAATCCTAAACCCTAAAATAAGGGTTTTCAGCCCCAAAACGGGGCTCTGGACCCCAAAACCTACTCCTAAACACCCCAAATCGGGGTTTTCAACCCCAAAAAGTGGTCCTGGACCCCAAACCCCACCCTAAAACCCCAAAATCAGGGTTTTCAGCCCCAAAAGATGTCCTAGACCCCAAAACCCACCCCTAAACCCCAAAATTGAGGTTTTCAGCCCAAAAACGGGGTCCTCGACCCCAAACCCCACCCTAAAACCCCAAAATCGGGGTTTTCAGCCCCAAAACGGGGCCCTGGACCCCAAAACCCCCAAATTTGGGTTTTTTAGCCCCAAAACGGGGCCCTGGACCCCAAACCCCCCAAATTTGGGTTTTCAGCCCCAAAACGGGGCCCTGCTCCCACTTTTTGGGGTGAAAAAAGTAGAAAACGGGGGCTGGGAGGACGATGACATCATCGGGGTTTTGGGGGCAAAAAAGGGGGATTTGGGGCCAACGGAGCCCGGAGCAAGTCAGGAGCGCTGCAAGGGGGGGCTCATTTGCATATCGATTTGCATATCGGCTCATTTGCATATCGACACACCCCGTCTTTCGCCCGTGGTATATTTGAGCGTCGCCTCATTTGCATACCGCCTCATTTGCATAACATCTCATTTGCACGCCCACGATGTCACGTGATCCCCCGGCCCACCATTCGGGGTCATTAGGGACCCAGCTCATTTGCATATCGACTCATTTGCATATCGATCAATCCAAGTGGTTTATTGGTGATTCATTTGCATATCATTTACATATCGGCTCATTTGCATACCGATCGCAGCTCGGCTCATTTGCATATTGCTCATTTACAGGCTGGCTCGGGCGCGCGTTCGCGCCCCGGCTCATTTGCATATTGCACATTTGCATGCCGGCTCATTTGCATACCGCTCGTTTGCATATCACCCACGCACATTTCAGTGCCTCCGCAAACCCGATTTTGGCTTTTTTCGCCCCAAAACTGGGGCCGCGAAGCGTGGGGGGAGGGGGGGAAGAATCAGTGCAAAAAACACCCGCTGGCAGCCGCGGAATTTTGGGTCGAAACCGGCTCTTTTTGGGGCAGCCCGCCAAAAATCGCCGCTTTCGCCCTCCCCTTCGTGCAAGTGGCGCCCCTAAAATCGGGCTTTTTCACCCCAAAAAAACAAGAAAAAAAGCGCAAACCCGGGGCGGGCTCCCGGGGATTTTTTATTGCCCCCAAAAAATCGTGCAAAAGCGGCCGAGTGGACGGATCCGGTGCTTTTTGGCCCCAAAACGGGGCCCCCATGCAAAAAAACAAACAATTTTGAAAAAAAACAACAAAAAAAACGTAATTTCCGGGGCGAAACGGGAGGATTTTGGCTCAAAGCGCCGCTTCGGCCTCGAAAAGGGAGGACTTTGCCCCGAGGGGCCCCTGCGGCGGGGCAGGAAGCACCCATGGGTGCTCGGGGCCATCCTGGGGGCACCTGTGGGTGCGGGGGGAGGCGGGGCCTTTGGATAGCACCCACGGGTGCCCCGGTGCTTGGGTCTTTCCTGGTGGCACCCATGGGTGCTGGGGGAGCTGAGTCCTTCGTGGAAGCACCCATGGGTGCTCTGACGCTTGGGTCCTTCACAGCAGCATCCATGGGTGCTCCAATGCTTGGGTCCGTCCCGGGGGCACCCATGGGTGTCACGGTGCTCATGGGAGCACCCATGGGTGTTTTGACCTCCGGGTCCTTCGTGGTAGCACCCATGGGTGCCCCGGTTCCCAGTTCCTTCCTGGTAGCACCCACGGGTGCCCAGTTCCTTCCCAGGAACACCCATGGGTGCTGGCCACCGTAATGCTTGGATCCTTCTTAGTAGCACCCATGGGTGCTGTGGTGCTTGGGTCCTTCGTGGGAGCACCCACAAGGCTGAGTTCTTCATGGCAGCACCCATGGGTGCCCCAGCACCCGAGTCCTCCAGGGCAGCACCCATGGGTGCTCTGGCACCCCAGTCCTCTCCAGCAGCACCCATGGGTGCCCCAGCACCAATTCCTCCACGGCAGCACCCATGGGTGCCCCAATGCCTGAGTTCTTCATGGCAGCACCCACAGGTGCCCCAACGTCCAATTCCTCCAGGGCAGCACCCATGGGTGCCCCACCCCTGAGTCCTCTTCAGCAGCACCCATGGGTGCCCTGACGCTCAATTCCTCCACAGCAGCACCCATGGGTGCCCTGACACCTGAGTCCTCCAGGGCAGCACCCATGGGTGCCCCGACACCCGAGTCCTCTCCAGTAGCACCCATGGGTGCCTCGACACCTGAGTCCTCTCCAGCAGCACTCATGGGTGCCCTGGCACCAATTTTTCAAGGCAGCACCCATGGGTGCCCCAACGTCCAATTCCTCCAGGGCAGCACCCATGGGTGCCCCGACCCCTGAGTCCTCTCCAGCAGCACCCATGGGTGCCCCGCCGCCCGTCCCCATCCCGGGGGCACCCATGGGTGGGGGCGCGGGCGCTGGGGCTGTGCCGCCCCCCCCGGGGGGTTATTGCAGGGGGGGGAGGTGCCGGGGCGAGGGGGGGGGCACCCATGGGTGCTACTCGGCCACCTGCACCCCCGCGCAGTTCTCCTTGCTCTCCGACGTGATGGCCAGGTACTCGGAGCTGGGGGAGGGGAGACACCGTTGGGACCCTACTGGGAGCCCACTGGGACCCTACTGGGAGCCCACTGGGAGCCCGCTGGGACCCCATTTCCTACTGGGAGCCCACTGGGACCGTACTGGGACCCCATTTCCTACTGGGAGCCCACTGGGACCCTACTGGGACCCCATCTCCTACTGGGAGCCCACTGGGACCCTACTGGGAGCCCACTGGGACCCTACTGGGACCCCATCTCCTACTGGGAGCCCACTGGGACCCTACTGGGAGCCCACTGGGACCCTACTGGGACCCCATCTCCTACTGGGAGCCCACTGGGACCCTACTGGGAGCCCACTGGGACCCTACTGGGAGCCCATCTCCTACTGGGAGCCCACTGGGACCCTACTGGGAGCCCACTGGGACCCCATTTCCTATTGGGAGTCCACTGGGACTCCACTGGGAGCCTAATGGGAGCCCACTGGGACCCCATTTCCTATTGGGACGCCACTGGGACCCTACTGGGAGCCCACTGGGACCCCATTTCCTATTGGGAGCCCACTGGGACCCTACTGGGAGCCCACTGGGACCCTACTGGGAGCCCACTGGGACCCCATTTCCTACTGGGAACCCACTGGGACCCTACTGGGAGCCCACTGGGACTCCACTGGGAGCCCACTGGGACCCCATTTCCTACTGGGAGCCCACTGGGACCCTACTGGGAGCCCACTGGGACCCCATTTCCTACTGGGAACCCACTGGGACCCTACTGGGAGCCCACTGGGACCCCATTTCCTACTGGGACCCCACTGGGACCCTACTGGGAGCCCACTGGGACCCCATTTCCTACTGGGAACCCACTGGGACCCTACTGGGAGCCCACTGGGACCCCATTTCCTACTGGGACCCCACTGGGACCCTACTGGGAGCCCACTGGGACCCTACTGGGACCCCATCTCCTACTGGGAGCCCACTGGGACCCTACTGGGAGCCCACTTGGACCCTACTGGGAGCCCATCTCCTACTGGGAGCCCACTGGGACCCTACTGGGAGCCCACTGGGACCCCATTTCCTACTGGGAGCCCACTGGGACTCCACTGGGAGCCTAATGGGAGCCCACTGGGACCCCATTTCCTATTGGGACGCCACTGGGACCCTACTGGGAGCCCACTGGGACCCCATTTCCTATTGGGAGCCCACTGGGACCCTACTGGGAGCCCACTGGGACCCTACTAGGAGCCCACTGGGACCCCATTTCCTACTGGGAACCCACTGGGACCCTACTGGGAGCCCACTGGGACTCCACTGGGAGCCCACTGGGACCCCATTTCCTACTGGGAGCCCACTGGGACCCTACTGGGAGCCCACTGGGACCCCATTTCCTACTGGGAACCCACTGGGACCCTACTGGGAGCCCACTGGGACCCCATTTCCTACTGGGACCCCACTGGGACCCTACTGGGAGCCCACTGGGACTCCCCTGGGACCCTACTGGGAGCCCATTTTCTACTGGGACCCTACTGGGAGCCCACTGGGACCCCATTTCCTACTGGGAACCCACTGGGACCGTACTGGGAACCTACTGGGACCCCACTGGGACCCTACTGGGAGCCCACTGGGACCCTACTGGGAGCCCATTTCCTACTGGGACTCCCCTGGGACCCTACTGGGAGCCCATTTTCTACTGGGAGCCCACTGGGACCCTACTGGGACCCCATCTCCTACTGGGAGCCCACTGGGACCCTACTGGGAGCCCACTGGGACCCTACTGGGAGCCCATCTCCTACTGGGACCCCACTGGGACCCTACTGGGAGCCCACTGGGACTCCCCTGGGACCCTACTGGGAGCCCATTTTCTACTGGGACCCTACTGGGAGCCCACTGGGACCCCATTTCCTACTGGGAACCCACTGGGACCGTACTGGGAACCTACTGGGACCCCACTGGGACCCTACTGGGAGCCCACTGGGACCCTACTGGGACCCCATTTCCTACTGGGACTCCCCTGGGACCCTACTGGGAGCCCATTTTCTACTGGGAGCCCACTGGGACCCTACTGGGACCCCATCTCCTACTGGGAGCCCACTGGGACCCTACTGGGAGCCCACTGGGACCCTACTGGGAGCCCATCTCCTACTGGGAGCCCACTGGGACCCTACTGGGAGCCCACTTGGACCCTACTGGGAGCCCATCTCCTACTGGGAGCCCACTTGGACCCTACTGGGAGCCCATCTCCTACTGGGAGCCCACTGGGACCCTACTGGGAGCCCACTGGGACCCCATTTCCTACTGGGAGCCCACTGGGACTCCACTGGGAGCCTAATGGGAGCCCACTGGGACCCCATTTCCTATTGGGACGCCACTGGGACCCTACTGGGAGCCCACTGGGACCCCATTTCCTATTGGGAGCCCACTGGGACCCTACTGGGAGCCCACTGGGACCCTACTGGGAGCCCACTGGGACCCCATTTCCTACTGGGAACCCACTGGGACCCTACTGGGAGCCCACTGGGACTCCACTGGGAGCCCACTGGGACCCCATTTCCTACTGGGAGCCCACTGGGACCCTACTGGGAGCCCACTGGGACCCCATTTCCTACTGGGAACCCACTGGGACCCTACTGGGAGCCCACTGGGACCCCATTTCCTACTGGGACCCCACTGGGACCCTACTGGGAGCCCACTGGGACTCCCCTGGGACCCTACTGGGAGCCCATTTTCTACTGGGACCCTACTGGGAGCCCACTGGGACCCCATTTCCTACTGGGAACCCACTGGGACCGTACTGGGAACCTACTGGGACCCCACTGGGACCCTACTGGGAGCCCACTGGGACCCTACTGGGACCCCATTTCCTACTGGGACTCCCCTGGGACCCTACTGGGAGCCCATTTTCTACTGGGAGCCCACTGGGACCCTACTGGGACCCCATCTCCTACTGGGAGCCCACTGGGACCCTACTGGGAGCCCACTGGGACCCTACTGGGAGCCCATCTCCTACTGGGAGCCCACTGGGACCCTACTGGGAGCCCACTTGGACCCTACTGGGAGCCCATCTCCTACTGGGAGCCCACTGGGACCCTACTGGGAGCCCACTGGGACCCCATTTCCTACTGGGAGCCCACTGGGACTCCACTGGGAGCCTAATGGGAGCCCACTGGGACCCCATTTCCTATTGGGACGCCACTGGGACCCTACTGGGAGCCCACTGGGACCCCATTTCCTATTGGGAGCCCACTGGGACCCTACTGGGAGCCCACTGGGACCCTACTGGGAGCCCACTGGGACCCCATTTCCTACTGGGAACCCACTGGGACCCTACTGGGAGCCCACTGGGACTCCACTGGGAGCCCACTGGGACCCCATTTCCTACTGGGAGCCCACTGGGACCCTACTGGGAGCCCACTGGGACCCCATTTCCTACTGGGAACCCACTGGGACCCTACTGGGAGCCCACTGGGACCCCATTTCCTACTGGGACCCCACTGGGACCCTACTGGGAGCCCACTGGGACTCCCCTGGGACCCTACTGGGAGCCCATTTTCTACTGGGACCCTACTGGGAGCCCACTGGGACCCCATTTCCTACTGGGAACCCACTGGGACCGTACTGGGAACCTACTGGGACCCCACTGGGACCCTACTGGGAGCCCACTGGGACCCTACTGGGACCCCATTTCCTACTGGGACTCCCCTGGGACCCTACTGGGAGCCCATTTTCTACTGGGAGCCCACTGGGACCCTACTGGGACCCCATCTCCTACTGGGAGCCCACTGGGACCCTACTGGGAGCCCACTGGGACCCTACTGGGACCCCATCTCCTACTGGGAGCCCACTGGGACCCTACTGGGAGCCCACTTGGACCCTACTGGGAGCCCATCTCCTACTGGGAGCCCACTGGGACCCTACTGGGAGCCCACTGGGACCCCATTTCCTACTGGGAGCCCACTGGGACTCCACTGGGAGCCTAATGGGAGCCCACTGGGACCCCATTTCCTATTGGGACGCCACTGGGACCCTACTGGGAGCCCACTGGGACCCCATTTCCTATTGGGAGCCCACTGGGACCCTACTGGGAGCCCACTGGGACCCTACTGGGAGCCCACTGGGGCCCCATTTCCTACTGGGAACCCACTGGGACCCTACTGGGAGCCCACTGGGACTCCACTGGGAGCCCACTGGGACCCCATTTCCTACTGGGAGCCCACTGGGACCCTACTGGGAGCCCACTGGGACTCCACTGGGAGCCCACTGGGACCCCACTGGGACCCTACTGGGAGCCCACTGGGACCCTACTGGGACCCTGAAGGGACCCCATAACTACCCCATTCCCCACTGGGACCCCACTGGGATGCTACTGGGAGCCCACTGGGACCCCATAAGGACCCCACTGGGAATCTGTTTCCTACTGGGGCCCCATTACACCCCACTGGGAGCCCACTGGGAGCCTACTGGGACCCCCACCCTAGGCCCCGCCCACTCCATGACCCCGCCCACACCCCTTGACCACCCCATGACCCCGCCCACCCCATGACCACGCCCACCCATTCGACCACGCCCACCCATTCGACCACGCCCACCCCATGACCACGCCCACCCATTCGACCACGCCCACCCATTCGACCACGCCCACCCATTCGACCACGCCCGCCCCGTGACCACGCCCGCCCCGTGACCACGCCCGCCCCCTGACCACGCCCACCCCGTCCCCTTCCCACTCCCACCCCACGACCCCACCCTCCCCGTGACCCCGCCTGCCCCGAGGCCGCGCCCGCCCCTCGGCCCCGCCCACTCACGCGCTGTCGGGGGGCGGGGCCGAGGCGGCGGCCACCTTGCGGTAGCAGTAGAGCATCTCGGCGGCCAGCCAGAGGGTGAGCAGCACGATGAGGGCGTACATCAGCACCTCCGACACGATGCTCGCCAGGTCCCGCCGCGCTGCGGGACACGCCCCCCGCCCCCTAAGCCACGCCCCCTTTCCCCAAGCCACGCCCCCTTCCCCCAGGCCACGCCCCCCTTCCCCAAGCCACGCCCCCTTCCCCCAAGCCCCGCCCCCCTCCCCTCTAGGAGGCCCCCGGGCTCTTTCGCCCTTCCCTCTGGCCCCGCCCCCTTCGCGTAAACCCCGCCCCTCACCTCAAGCCCCGCCCCTCGCCTCAAGCCCCGCCCCTAACAATAAGCCCCGCCCACTATCCGTAGCCACGCCCCCTTGAATCCCAAGCCCCGCCCCCTGCTGCCCTGAGACCTATCAGCACCCAACGCACCCCACCCTAAAATAAGCCCCGCCCCCTACTAAGCCCCGCCCACCCAAGCCCCGCCTCCATCCAGAAGCCCCGCCTCCATTTATAAGCCCCGCCCCTCCCGCCTAGACCACGCCCCCACAATAAGCCCCGCCCCCTAACACCCTCCCCCACCCCCATGCCCCACCCCTCCCAAACCCCGCCCCTTCCCAAGCCCCGCCCCCAGTAAGCCCCACCCTTCTAAGCCCCTCCCCTTGGGTAAGCCCCTCCCCCTTTTATTAGCTCCTCCCCCTTTCCTTAGCCCCTCCCCTTAAAGCCCCACCACCCCTTATTCCTCCACCCCAGCCTCCCCCTTCCCCACCCCAACCTCCCCCCTTCCCCTCCCCCAAACCCCACCCCCGGAGGCTCCGCCCCCCCGAACCCCACCCCGATTAAGCCCCGCCCACCGCCCTCAAGCCCCGCCCACCCTCGTCGACGACGGCCAGGCGCACGGTCTTGTTGCGGGCCAGGCTGTAGACGTAGCCCTCGAAGGTGAGGTTGCGGCGGAGGCGGCAGACGTAGAGGCCGGCGTGGGGCCGCCCCACGGCCGCCAGGCGCACCGAGAGGTCCTGCAGGTCCCGCGTGCCCCGCGAGCCGTTCCACGCCAGCACCCCCTGGAACGGGCCCGGCGCCACCCACGCGCCCTCCTCCGGGGTGTAGTGGAGGATCTGGGGGGGGAGAGGACGGAGGGTGGAGGCCCTAAAGGATTTGGGGTCACGGCCCTAAAGGATCTGGGGTAACGGTCCTAAAGGATTTGGAATCATGACCCTAAAGGACTTGGGATCATGACCCTAAAGGATTTGGGATCATGACCCTAAAGGACTTGGGATCATGGCCCTAAAGGATTTGGGATCGTGACCCTAAAGGATTTGGGGTCATGGCCCCAAAGAATTTGGTATCATGGCCCCAAAGGATTTGGGATCATGGCCCCAAAGGATTTGGGATCATGGCCCCAAAGGATTTGGGATCATGGCCCCAAAGGATTTGGAGATATGGCCCTAAAGCATTTGGGGTCATGGCCCTAAAGAATTTGGGATACCACCCTCACGTATTTGGGAGCTCGGACCTAAAGGATTTGGGGTCACGGCCCTAAAGGATTTGGGATTACAATCCTAAAGTATTGGAATCATGACCCTAAAGGACTTGGGATCATGGCCCTAAAGGATTTGGGATCATGGCCCTAAAGGATTTGGGATCATGGCCCTAAAGGATTGGAATCATGACCCTAAAGGATTTGGAGATATGGCCCTAAAGTATTTGGGGTCATGGCCCTAAAGCATTTGGGGTCATGGCCCTAAAGCATTTGGGGTCATGGCCCCAAAGAATTTGGGGTCATGGCCCCAAAGAATTTGGGATCATGGCCCTAAAGGATTTGGAATCATGGCCCTAAAGGATTTGGGAGCACGGACCTAAAGGATTTGGGATCATGACCCTAAAGCATTGGGATCACGACCCTAAAGGACTTGGGATCATGACCCTAAAGGATTTGGGGTCACGGCCCTAAAGGATTTGGGGTCTGCCCCGCGAGCCGTTCCACGCCAGCACCCCCTGGAACGGGCCCGGCGCCACCCACGCGCCCTCCTCCGGGGTGTAGTGGAGGATCTGGGGGGGGAGAGGACGGAGGGTGGAGGCCCTAAAGGATTTGGGGTCACGGCCCTAAAGGATCTGGGGTAACGGTCCTAAAGGATTTGGAATCATGACCCTAAAGGACTTGGGATCATGACCCTAAAGGATTTGGGATCATGACCCTAAAGGACTTGGGATCATGGCCCTAAAGGATTTGGGATCGTGACCCTAAAGGATTTGGGGTCATGGCCCCAAAGAATTTGGTATCATGGCCCCAAAGGATTTGGGATCATGGCCCCAAAGGATTTGGGATCATGGCCCCAAAGGATTTGGGATCATGGCCCCAAAGGATTTGGAGATATGGCCCTAAAGCATTTGGGGTCATGGCCCTAAAGAATTTGGGATACCACCCTCACGTATTTGGGAGCTCGGACCTAAAGGATTTGGGGTCACGGCCCTAAAGGATTTGGGATTACAATCCTAAAGTATTGGAATCATGACCCTAAAGGACTTGGGATCATGGCCCTAAAGGATTTGGGATCGTGACCCTAAAGGATTTGGGGTCATGGCCCCAAAGAATTTGGTATCATGGCCCCAAAGGATTTGGGATCATGGCCCCAAAGGATTTGGGATCATGGCCCCAAAGGATTTGGGATCATGGCCCCAAAGGATTTGGAGATATGGCCCTAAAGCATTTGGGGTCATGGCCCTAAAGAATTTGGGATACCACCCTCACGTATTTGGGAGCTCGGACCTAAAGGATTTGGGGTCACGGCCCTAAAGGATTTGGGATTACAATCCTAAAGTATTGGAATCATGACCCTAAAGGACTTGGGATCATGGCCCTAAAGGATTTGGGATCATGGCCCTAAAGGATTTGGGATCATGGCCCTAAAGGATTGGAATCATGACCCTAAAGGATTTGGAGATATGGCCCTAAAGTATTTGGGGTCATGGCCCTAAAGCATTTGGGGTCATGGCCCTAAAGCATTTGGGGTCATGGCCCCAAAGAATTTGGGGTCATGGCCCCAAAGAATTTGGGATCATGGCCCTAAAGGATTTGGAATCATGGCCCTAAAGGATTTGGGAGCACGGACCTAAAGGATTTGGGATCATGACCCTAAAGCATTGGGATCACGACCCTAAAGGACTTGGGATCATGACCCTAAAGGATTTGGGGTCACGGCCCTAAAGGATTTGGGGTCTGCCCCGCGAGCCGTTCCACGCCAGCACCCCCTGGAACGGGCCCGGCGCCACCCACGCGCCCTCCTCCGGGGTGTAGTGGAGGATCTGGGGGGGGAGAGGACGGAGGGTGGAGGCCCTAAAGGATTTGGGGTCACGGCCCTAAAGGATTCGGGGTCATGGCCCTAAAGGATTTGGGGTCACGGCCCTAAAGGATCTGGGGTAACGGTCCTAAAGGATTTGGGATCATGACCCTAAAGGATTTGGAGATATGGCCCTAAAGGATTGGAATCATGACCCTAAAGGATTTAGAGATATGACCCTAAAGCATTTGGGGTCATGGCCCTAAAGAATTTGGGGTCAGGGACCTACAGAATTTGGGGTCAGGGACCTACAGAATTTGGGGTCAGGGACCTATGGAACTTGGATTATGACCCTAAAGGATTTGGAGATACGGCCCTAAAGGACTGGAATCATGACCCTAAAGGATTTGGAGATATGGCCCTAAAGCATTTGGGGTCATGGCCCTAAAGCATTTGGGGTCATGGCCCTAAAGCATTTGGGATACGACGCTCACGTATTTGGGATCATGGCCCTAAAGTATTTGGGATTACAACCCTAAAGGATTGGGATCATGACCCTAAAAGACTTGGGATCATGACCCTAAAGGATTTGGGATCATGGCCCTAAAGGATTTGGGATCATGGCCCTAAAGGATTTGGGGTCACGGCCCTAAAGGATTTGGGGTCACGGCCCCAAAGAATTTGGTATCATGGCCCCAAAGGATTTGGGATCATGGCCCCAAAGGATTTGGGATCATGGCCCCAAAGGATTTGGAGATATGGCCTTAAAGCATTTGGGGTCATGGCCCTAAAGAATTTGGGATACCACCCTCACGTATTTGGGAGCTCGGACCTAAAGGATTTGGGGTCACGGCCCTAAAGGATTTGGGATTACAATCCTAAAGTATTGGAATCATGACCCTAAAGGACTTGGGATCATGGCCCTAAAGGATTTGGGATCGTGACCCTAAAGGATTTGGGGTCATGGCCCCAAAGAATTTGGTATCATGGCCCCAAAGGATTTGGGATCATGGCCCCAAAGGATTTGGGATCATGGCCCCAAAGGATTTGGGATCATGGCCCCAAAGGATTTGGAGATATGGCCCTAAAGCATTTGGGGTCATGGCCCTAAAGAATTTGGGATACCACCCTCACGTATTTGGGAGCTCGGACCTAAAGGATTTGGGGTCACGGCCCTAAAGGATTTGGGATTACAATCCTAAAGTATTGGAATCATGACCCTAAAGGACTTGGGATCATGGCCCTAAAGGATTTGGGATCATGGCCCTAAAGGATTTGGGATCATGGCCCTAAAGGATTGGAATCATGACCCTAAAGGATTTGGAGATATGGCCCTAAAGTATTTGGGGTCATGGCCCTAAAGCATTTGGGGTCATGGCCCTAAAGCATTTGGGGTCATGGCCCCAAAGAATTTGGGGTCATGGCCCCAAAGAATTTGGGATCATGGCCCTAAAGGATTTGGAATCATGGCCCTAAAGGATTTGGGAGCACGGACCTAAAGGATTTGGGATCATGACCCTAAAGCATTGGGATCACGACCCTAAAGGACTTGGGATCATGACCCTAAAGGATTTGGGGTCACGGCCCTAAAGGATTTGGGGTCTGCCCCGCGAGCCGTTCCACGCCAGCACCCCCTGGAACGGGCCCGGCGCCACCCACGCGCCCTCCTCCGGGGTGTAGTGGAGGATCTGGGGGGGGAGAGGACGGAGGGTGGAGGCCCTAAAGGATTTGGGGTCACGGCCCTAAAGGATTCGGGGTCATGGCCCTAAAGGATTTGGGGTCACGGCCCTAAAGGATCTGGGGTAACGGTCCTAAAGGATTTGGGATCATGACCCTAAAGGATTTGGAGATATGGCCCTAAAGGATTGGAATCATGACCCTAAAGGATTTAGAGATATGACCCTAAAGCATTTGGGGTCATGGCCCTAAAGAATTTGGGGTCAGGGACCTACAGAATTTGGGGTCAGGGACCTACAGAATTTGGGGTCAGGGACCTATGGAACTTGGATTATGACCCTAAAGGATTTGGAGATACGGCCCTAAAGGACTGGAATCATGACCCTAAAGGATTTGGAGATATGGCCCTAAAGCATTTGGGGTCATGGCCCTAAAGCATTTGGGGTCATGGCCCTAAAGCATTTGGGATACGACGCTCACGTATTTGGGATCATGGCCCTAAAGTATTTGGGATTACAACCCTAAAGGATTGGGATCATGACCCTAAAAGACTTGGGATCATGACCCTAAAGGATTTGGGATCATGGCCCTAAAGGATTTGGGATCATGGCCCTAAAGGATTTGGGGTCACGGCCCTAAAGGATTTGGGGTCACGGCCCCAAAGAATTTGGTATCATGGCCCCAAAGGATTTGGGATCATGGCCCCAAAGGATTTGGGATCATGGCCCCAAAGGATTTGGAGATATGGCCTTAAAGCATTTGGGGTCATGGCCCTAAAGAATTTGGGATACCACCCTCACGTATTTGGGAGCTCGGACCTAAAGGATTTGGGGTCACGGCCCTAAAGGATTTGGGATTACAATCCTAAAGTATTGGAATCATGACCCTAAAGGACTTGGGATCATGGCCCTAAAGGATTTGGGATCGTGACCCTAAAGGATTTGGGGTCATGGCCCCAAAGAATTTGGTATCATGGCCCCAAAGGATTTGGGATCATGGCCCCAAAGGATTTGGGATCATGGCCCCAAAGGATTTGGGATCATGGCCCCAAAGGATTTGGAGATATGGCCCTAAAGCATTTGGGGTCATGGCCCTAAAGAATTTGGGATACCACCCTCACGTATTTGGGAGCTCGGACCTAAAGGATTTGGGGTCACGGCCCTAAAGGATTTGGGATTACAATCCTAAAGTATTGGAATCATGACCCTAAAGGACTTGGGATCATGGCCCTGAAGGATTTGGGATCATGACCCTAAAGGATTTGGGATCATGACCCTAAAGGATTGGAATCATGACCCTAAAGGATTTGGAGATATGGCCCTAACGTATTTGGGGTCATGGCCCCAAAGAATTTGGTATCATGGCCCCAAAGAATTTGGGATCATGGCCCTAAAGGATTTGGAATCATGGCCCTAAAGGATTTGGGAGCACGGACCTAAAGGATTTGGGATCATGACCCTAAAGCATTGGGATCACGACCCTAAAGGACTTGGGATCATGACCCTAAAGGATTTGGGGTCACGGCCCTAAAGGATTTGGGGTCTGCCCCGCGAGCCGTTCCACGCCAGCACCCCCTGGAACGGGCCCGGCGCCACCCACGCGCCCTCCTCCGGGGTGTAGTGGAGGATCTGGGGGGGGAGAGGACGGAGGGTGGAGGCCCTAAAGGATTTGGAGTCACGGCCCTAAAGGATTCGGGGTCATGGCCCTAAAGGATTTGGGGTCACGGCCCTAAAGGATCTGGGGTAACGGTCCTAAAGGATTTGGGATCATGACCCTAAAGGATTTGGAGATATGGCCCTAAAGGATTGGAATCATGACCCTAAAGGATTTAGAGATATGACCCTAAAGCATTTGGAGTCATGGCCCTAAAGAATTTGGGGTCAGGGACCTACAGAATTTGGGGTCAGGGACCTACAGAATTTGGGGTCAGGGACCTATGGAACTTGGATTATGACCCTAAAGGATTTGGAGATATGGCCCTAAAGGACTGGAATCATGACCCTAAAGGATTTGGAGATATGGCCCTAAAGCATTTGGGGTCATGGCCCTAAAGCATTTGGGGTCATGGCCCTAAAGAATTTGGGATACGACGCTCACGTATTTGGGATCATGGCCCTAAAGTATTTGGGATTACAACCCTAAAGGATTGGGATCACGACCCTAAAAGACTTGGGATCATGACCCTAAAGGATTTGGGATCATGGCCCTAAAGGATTTGGGATCACGGCCCTAAAGGATTTGGGGTCACGGCCCTAAAGGATTTGGGGTCACGGCCCTAAAGGATTTGGGGTCACGGCCCTAAAGGATCTGGGGTCACGGCCCTAAAGGATCTGGGGTCACGGCCCTAAAGGATTTGGGATCATGACCCTAAAGGATTTGGAAATATGGCCCTAAAGGATTGGAATCATGACCCTAAAGGATTTAGAGATATGACCCTAAAGCATTTGGGGTCATGGCCCTAAAGAATTTGGGGTCAGGGACCTACAGAATTTGGGGTCAGGGACCTACAGAATTTGGGGTCAGGGACCTACAGAATTTGGGGTCAGGGACCTATGGAACTTGGATTATGACCCTAAAGGATTTGGAGATACGGCCCTAAAGGACTGGAATCATGACCCTAAAGGATTTGGAGATATGGCCCTAAAGCATTTGGGATCATGGCCCTAAAGGATTTGGGGTCACGGCCCTAAAGGATTTGGGGTCACGGCCCTAAAGGATTTGGGGTCACGGCCCTAAAGGATTTGGGGTCACGGCCCTAAAGGATTTGGGGTCATGGCCCTAAAGGGTTTGGGGCCATGGACCTGAAGGATTCGGAGTCATGGTCCTAAAGGATTTGGGGTAACAGCCCTAAAGGACTTGGGATCATGGCCCCATAAGCACCGTTCCCTGGCCCCATAAGCACCCCTGCAGCCCCATAAGCGCCCCATAAGTGCTCTCCCCCAGCCCCCTAAGTGCCCTCCTGGCCCCATAAGCACCCCCCCCGGCCCCATAAGTGCCTTCCTGGCCCATAAACACCCCCCTGGCCCCATAAGTGCCCCATAAGCGCCCTCCCGGCCCCATAAGCGCCCCCTCCCTGGCCCATAAGCTCCCCCTGGCCCCATAAGCGCCCTTCCTGGGCCCCATAAGAGCCCTTCTGGCCCCATAAACGCCCCCTGCGGCCCCATAAACGCCCCCCCAGCCCCATAAGTGCCCTCTCTCCGGCCCCATAAGCTCCCCCTGGCCCCATAAACACCCTCCCAGCCCCATAAGTGCCCTTCCCGGGCCCCATAAGAGCCCCCCCGGCCCCGTAACCACCTCCCCGGCCCCATAAGCGCCCCCCCGGCCCCGTAACCGCCTCCCTGGCCCCATAAGAGCCCCCCCCCCGGCCCCGTAACCGCCTCCCCAGCCCCATAAGTGCCCCCCCCGGCCCCGTAACCACCTCCCTGGCCCCCTAAACGCCCCCCCTGGCCCCATAAGCGCTTCCCTGGCCCCATAAGCGCCTCCCTGGCCCCATAAGCGCCCCCCCTGGCCCTGTAAGTGCCTCCCCGGCCCCATAAATGCCTCCCTGGCCCAATAAGAGCCTGCCTGGCCCCATAAACGCCCCCCCTGGCCCCATAAACGCCCACCCCCGGCCCCATAAGCCACCCCCCCGCCCCATAAGTGACCCCCTGGCCCCGTAACCGCCTCCCCGGCCCCATAAGCCCCCCCCGGCCCCATAAGCGGCCCCACACACACCTTGGTGAAGTCGGGGGCGCCCTCGGGGCGGAAGAACCACTCGCCCTCGGCCTCGGCGGGGGTCTCGCTGCGGCGCTTGCAGGCGATGCACAGCAGCTTGAAGGGGAGCCCCAGCACCGCCTCCGTCTCCGAGTCCACCTCCACGCAGCCCCCCTGCGCCCCCGAGGCTATGGGGGGGGTGTAAAGGGGGGGGTCAGTTATAGGGACAGCCCCCCCCGACCCCAAAATTGGGGAGAAATCGGGGTTTAATGGGATCGGAGCAGGGTGGGGTCTCCCATCCAGCTGCGAACCGGGCCTGATCCTGCTTAGCTTCTTGATTGAATGGGGTGTTCCAGGGGGGTGAACATAGGGAAAATGGGGGAAGGACCCAAATGGGGACCCCCCCCAGCACCCCAATATTGGGGGAGTCACATGGGGGGGGTCAGGTAAAGGGGAGACTGCCCCCCGACCCCAAAATTTGGGAGAAATTGGGGTTCAATGGGATCGGAGGGTGGATGGGGTCACCCATCCAGGTGGGAACCGGGCCGGACCCTGCTTAGCTTCCTAATTGAATGGGGTGTTCCAGGGTGGGGTGAGCATAGGGAAAATGGGGGAAGGACCCAAATGGGGACCCCCCCCAGCACCCCAATATTGGGGGAGTCACATGGGGGGGTCAGGTAAAGGGGAGACTCCCCCCCGACCCCAAAACTGGGGAGAAGTCGGGGTTCAATGGGATCGGAGGGTGGATGGGGTCTCCCATCCCAGCTCCGACCGGGCCCGACCCTGCTTAGCTTCCCAAACTAGATCGCGTGTTTTAGGCAAAAAGGGGGGGGGCCGAACACCCCTGCCACCCCCCCCGAGCACTGCAGGGACACGGGGGGGGGTTGGTGACACGCGTGTGCCACCCCCGGCACCGCAGGGACGCGTCACGGGTGGCGGTGACACCGGGTGGGTGGGCTGGGGGATGGGGGGGGGGGGGGTGGGACCCCGGGGAGGGGACAGGGACATGGGGGGGGGCGGGGGGGGGGGCAGGGACTGCGGCAAAGGGGACACTTGGGGATGAGGGGGGGTTGCGGGGGGGGACAGGGACTGCGGCAGGGACAGGTGACAGCGGGGACACTGCGGAGAGGTGGCACTTGGTGGGGGGGAGGTGGCAGTTGGGGGGGAGGGGACACTTGGGGGGGGGAGGGACACTTGGGGGGGTGGAAGGGACACTTGAAGGGGGGGGAGGGGACACTTGGAGGGGGGGGAGGGGACACTTCGGGGGGGGGGTGACATCTCCGGTGTCATCTGTCCCCGTGGTGTCACTTGTCATTGACGGGGGGGGGGGGGGAAGCGGGGGGGGGGGGGGGGCAAGTTGGGGTCCCGGGACGGGACTTGGGGGGGGGGGGGGGGGTTCGGAAGGGTCCTGAGGGCCTCTGGGGGTCCTCGAGGGGATCCCGAGGGGTCCTGAGGGATGGGGAAGTTTTAAGGGTCTGGGGGGTCCGGGGGGGTCCAGGGGAGTTTAAGGGGGGGTCTAGAGGGGTCCGGGGGGGGTTAGGGGGGTCCTGGGGGGGTCCATGAGGGTCTAGGGGGGTTCTGAGGGGTCCGGGGGGGTCTGAGGGGGTCCTTGGGGGTCGAGGGGGGGTTCTAGGGGGGTCTAGGAGGGTCCTGGGGGGTCCAGGGGAGTCCTTGGGGGGGCCAGGGGGTTCCTGGGGGGTCCAGGGGGGGTCCCGGCCCCCCCCAAACTCACCCATGAGGAGGCCGAGGAGCAGCGAGAGGCCGCTGAGGGCCATGGCGGGCCGAGCCCGGCTCGGGCCGGTTCGGGTCCTTTCGGCCGGGTTCGGGCCGGGTTCGGGTCCCTTCGGGTGGGTTCGGGCCGGGTTCGGGTCCCTTCGGGTGGGTTCGGGTCCGGTTCGGGTCTCTTCGGGCCCGGTTCGGGTCTCTTCGGCCGGGTTCGGGTCTCTTCGGGCCCGGTTCGGCTCCTTTCGGCCCGGTTCGGCTCCCTTCGGCCCTCCCCGTCCCGCCGCTGCCTCCGCGCCGCCCCCCTCAGCCCCCTGCCCCGGCCATGGGCCCCTCCCCCGCCGGATCCCGGTCCCCGCGGGCGGGGGGGGGGGAGGAGCGGGGCTGGGGGGTCCCGACCGCTGCTGAGGGCCCGGGATGAGGAGGGGGCTTCACGGCATGGCCGCCGGGGGGGCGCCGGGGCCGCTTCGGCTCCTTTCGGGGCTCTTCGGAGCCGGTCGGAACCGTTCGGGGCCCGGGATGGGTTCGGGGAGGGTTCGGAAGGGTTCGGAAAGGTTCGGGGAAGGTTCGGAAGGGTTCGGAGAGGGTTCGGAGCCGCTCGGCAACGTTCGGCTCTTTCCGGAGCCGCTCGGCCCGGCGCAGTGCGGCGGCGGAGGGGGGCGGGGCTGTGGCGTCAGAGGGAGGGGGCGGGGTCCGCGCGTGGCCACGCCCCCTCCTCTCCCCCGCCCGCCCTCCGGGTCCCAAAATGGCGGCGGTCCGCCCCAAAACCCCCAAATCCCCTAAATCCTCCTTAAATCACCCAAATTCCGCCTTAAATCCCCAAAATTCCCCCCTTAAATCCCTTGATTTCTCCCTCCATCCTCCCAAATCCCCCCTAAACCTTCTCAATTTTCCCCCAAATCCCCCATTTCCACACAAATTCCACCAAATTCCACCTAAATCCCCCCAAAATCCCACTTTTTCACCAAACTTCCCCAAAAGCCTCCCTAAATGCCCTCGCACCCCCCCCAAATCCCCTCTAAATGCTTCAAATTCCCCTTAAAGCTCTCCAAATACCCTCCTGTGTCCCCAAATCCCGCCTAAATTAACCCAAATCCCTCTTAAATGCCCCCACATCCTCCCTAAATCCCCCAAATCCCGCCTAAATTAACCCAAATCCCTCTTAAATGCCCCCAAATCCTCCCTAAATCCCCCAAATCCCGCCTAAATTAACCCAAATCCCTTAAATGCCCCCAAATCCTCCCTAAATCCCCCAAATCCCACCTAAATTAACCCAAATCCCTTAAATGCCCCCAAATCCTCCCTAAATCCCCCAAATTCACCCTAACTTAACCCAAATCCTTCTTAAATGCCCCAAATCCTCCCTAAATCCCCCAAATCCCGCCTAAATTAACCCAAATCCCTCTTAAATGCCCCCAAATCCTCCCTAAATCCCCCAAATTCACCCTAACTTAACCCAAATCCTTCTTAAATGCCCCCAAATCCTCCCTGAACAGCCCCAAATCCTCCCCAAACACGCCAATTTCCCCCTAAATCCCACAATTTCCCCTAAATTTGCCCACTTTGCCCTTAAATCCCCCCCAGATCCTCCAAATCCCCCCCTTAATGACCCCAAATTCCCCCCAAATTAACCCAAATTCCTCCTAGGCGCCCCCAAATCCCCTATCCCTGAAATGCCATCTCCCCAAATTCCCCTAGATTAGCCCAAATTCCCCCTAAAATCCCCCAATTCCTCCCGAATTCCCCTTAGGTCCTTCAAAAATCCTTCAAATTCTACTAATTTCCCTAAATTCTCCCTAAATCTCCCCAAATTCCCCCTCAATCTGCCCAAATTGCCCCTAAATCTCTCAAAGCCCCCCTAAATCCCCTTAATTCAACCCAAATCCCCCAAATTCACCCCAAATCCCCCAAATTCACCCTAAATTGCCCCGAATCGCCCTCCCCTGAAGCCACCGCATGGTCGTGTCCCCACCGATGTCCTCAGGGATGTCCCCATCCTGTCCCCACGTCCCCAAAGATACCCCAAGGCTGCCCCCATAGCCCCAAGATTGTCCCCAAGGCTGTCCCAAAACCCTCAAGATTGTCCCCAAGGCCCCAGGGTTGTCCCCATGGCCCCAAGGCTGCCCCAAAGTCCTCAAAATTGTCCCCAAGGCCCCAAGATTGTCCCCAAGGCCATCCCCATGTCCCCAAGGCCCCCCCCATGTTCCCAGGGCTGTCCCCATGTCCCCAAGGCTGTCCCCACGGCCCTAAGACTGTCCCCAAGGCCGTCCCCTTGGCCCCAAGATTGTCTCTATGTCCCCAGGATTGTCCCCAAGGCTGTCTCCATGTCCCCAAGGCCATCCCCATGGCCCCAAGATTGTCCCCAAGTCCCCAGGGTTGTCCCCAAGGCCATCCCCATGTCCCCAAGGCTGTCCCCAAGTCCACAGGACTGTCCCCAAGGCCGTCCCCATGGTCCCAAGATTGTCCCCATGACCCCAAGGCTGTCCCCAAGTCCCAAAGATTGTCCCCAAGGCCATCCCCATGTCCCCAAGGCTGTCCCCAAGGCCCCAATATTGCCCCCAAGGCTGTCCCCATGTCCCCAAGACCATCCCCATGTCCCCAAGGCCCCAAGACCGTCCCCAAGGCCGTCCCCATGTCGCCAGGGTTGTCCCCAAGGCCCCAGGGTTGTCCCCAAGGCCATCCCCATGGCCCCAAGACCATCCCCAAGGCCATCCCCATGTCCCCTGGGTTGTCCCCAAGACCATTCGCATGTCCCCAAGATTGTCCCCATGTCCCCAAGATTGCCCCCATGTCCCCAAGACCATCCCCATGTCCCCAAGGCCGTCCCCAAGGCCGTCCCCATGTCCCCAGGGTTGTCCCCAAGGCCCCAGGGTTGTCCCCAAGGCCATCCCCATGTCCCCAGGGTTGTCCCCAAGGCCCCAGGACTGCCCCCAAGGCCATCTCCATGTCCCCAAGATTGTCCCCATGTCCCCAAGGCCGTTCCCACGTCCCAGAATTGTCCCCGCCGCCACCTCCACCCCACCCCCGTGTCCCCAAGCAGACGCAGCGCAGGCGGGCGTTGAAGGGAAGGGTCCGGGCGGGGGTGGGGGAGCGGGGGGGGGGGTTTATTGGGGGTGGCCGCGCGTCCCCAAGGTCCCCGAGGTCCCCCGAGAGCTGTCACTTGTAGAACTCGTGCTCCTGCTCGTCCTTCTTGATGACCGTCTTGTAGGCCTTCTCGAAGTCCTTGGCCAGCACGATGTACCGGTTCTCCCGCACCGCCAGCATGCCGCCCTGGGGACGTCACCGTGTCACCCGGTGTCACCTCCGTCACCCGCGTCACCCCCCCCCCACTCCGCGTCACGTCACCCACCCCCCCCCCCCGGCCCGGTGTCACTGAGGTCGCGTCGCCCAGCTCCGCGTCACCTCACGGTGGGTAGACCAGGCCTCCGTGTCACCCAACGATGGGGGGACGACGGATTTGTCACCCACGTCCCCAACTTGTCACCCTCCTGGAGGCGGGTACGGCCTCCGTGTCACCTTGTCACCCTTCTCGAGGTGGACACGGCCTCAGTGTCCCCAACTTGTCACCTGACTGAGGGTAGACCTGGCCCCCGTGTCACCTCCATGTCACCTCCGTGTCACCCAACAATGGGGGGACAACGGATTTGTCACCCGTGTCCCCAACTTGTCACCCTTCTGGACATAGACATGGCCTCCGTGTCACCTTGTCACCCTTCTCGAGGTGGACACGGCCTCAATGTCCCCAGCTTGTCACCTTACTGTGGGTAGACCTGACCCCCGTGTCACCTCCACGTCACCTCCGTGTCACCCAACAATGGGGGGGCGACGGATTTGTCACCCGTGCCCCCAACTTGTCACCCTCCTGGAGGCGGACACGGCCTCCGTGTCACCTTGTCACCCTTCTCGAGGTGGACACAGCCTCAATGTCCCCAACTTGTCACCTGACTGAGGGTAGACCTGGTCCCCGTGTCACCTCCGTGTCACCCAACGATGGGGGGACGACGAATTTGTCACCCATGTCCCCAACTTGTCACCCTTCTGGACGTAGACATGGCCTCCGTGTCACGTCTTTGTCACCCAACCATGGAGGGACAACACATTTGTCACCCGCATCACCTCGTCACCTTACTGTGGGTAGACCTGGCCTCCGTGTCACCCAACGATGGGGGGAGAACGGATTTGTCACCCGTGTCCCCAACTTGTCACCCTTCCGGAGGTGTCCCCATGTCCCCACGTCCCCTGTCTCCACGTCCCCATGCCCCCTGTCCCCCTGTCACCCACCTCCTGGCAGATGGAGTTGATGTCGGCCCCCGAAATCTTGTCCGGCCGCGCCACGTCTGGGTGAAGGTGAAGGAAGCCAACGGTCCCCGGTGTCCCCTCCCTGTCCCTAGAGGGTCCCCGATGTCCCCTGGGGTCCCCAGTGTCCCCATGGGGTCCCCGATGTCCCTCTCAGGTCCCTGGTGTCCCTTGGTGTCCCCACAGCCCTCGGTGTCCCCCCATATCCTTCGGTGGCCCCGGTGTCCCACCACGTCCCCATGTCCTTGGTGTCCCCATGTCCCCAATTGTCCCCTTGTCCCAATTGTCCCCACGTCCCCTCATTGTCCCCACGTCCCCTACGTCCTCCATTGTCCTCACACCCCCTCGTTGTCCCCGTGTCCCCCATCGTCCCCACGTCCCCCACCGTCCCCGTAACCCTTCATTGTCCCCACGTCCTCCATCGTCCTCACTGTCCCCTTTGTCCCCCCATTGTCCCCATGTCCCCCATCACCCCCACGTCCCTTTTTTGTCCCCATGTCCCCCATCATCCCCACCTTCTCCTTCGCCCTCACATCCCTTTATCGCCCCCGTGTCCTCTGCCATCCCCCATTGTCCCCGTGCCCCCCATCAGCCCCGCGTCCCCTTATCGTCCCCACGTCCCCAACTGTCCCCACACCCCTTCAACAACTCCGCATCCTCCGTTGTCCCCACGTCCTCCGTTGTCCCCACGTCCTCCATCGCCCCCGTGTCCCCTTATCGTCCCCGTGTCCTCCGTCGTCCCCGTGTCCCTTTATTGTCCCCATGTCCCCCGTTGTCCCCATGTCCTCCATCGCCCCCACGTCCTCCACCACCCTCGTGTCCCCTTATCGTCCCCGTGTCCTCCATCGTCCCCGTGTCCCTTTATTGTCCCCATGTCCCCCGTTGTCCCCATGTCCTCCATCGCCCCCACGTCCTCCACCACCCCCACGTCCCCTTATCGTCCCCGTGTCCTCCGTCGTCCCCGCGTCCCCTTATTGTCCCCGTGTCCCCTCATTGTCCCCACGTCCCCTTACTGTCCCCACGCCCCCTTACTGTCCCCACGCCCCCTTACTGTCCCCACGCCCCCTTACTGTCCCCACGCCCGGCATCGTCCCCACGTCCCCCGATTGTCCCCGTGTCCCCGGATACAGTCCTCGAGGTCCACCTCCTCGGAGAGGTTCATCTTGCCGGTGATGGTGGAGAAGATGAGGCGCTTCTGGCGCCGGTCGGGCAGCGGGAACTCGATCTTGCGGTCCAGGCGGCCGGGCCGCAGCAGCGCCGGGTCCAGCGTGTCCGCGCGGTTGGTGGCCATGATCACCTGGGGGGACACATCACCCGCGGGACCTCCTAGAACCCACAGGACCTCCTAGAACCCACAGGACCTCCTAGAAGCCGTGGGGCCTTCCAGAACCCATGGGACAAGCCTGGCACTTATAGGGTCACCTAGAACCTGTGGGATAACCCCAGCACCTCTAGGATCACCTAGAACCTGTGGGATAACCCCGGCACCTCTAGGA
The DNA here is from genome assembly GCF_964211835.1 of Anser anser. Lineage (NCBI taxonomy): Eukaryota > Metazoa > Chordata > Aves > Anseriformes > Anatidae > Anser > Anser anser. The sequence goes on from NW_028153934.1 coordinate 28,564, forward strand.
TCACCTAGAACCTGTGGGATAACCCCGGCACCTCTAGGATCACCTAGAACCTGTGGGATAACCCCGGCACCTCTAGGATCACCTAGAACCCGTGGGTCCTCCTAGAACCCGTGGGACGATCCTGGGACCTACGGGACAACCTAGAACCTGTAGGACTATCTAGAAGCCATGGGACACCCCTGACATCTATGGGACCACCTACGACCTGTGGGACAGCCCTGGCACCTATAGGATCACCTAGAACCTGTGAGATAACCCTGACACCTATAGGACCACTTAGAACCCATGGGAAACCCCTGACATCTACAGAACCACCTAGAACCTGTGGGACACCCCTGGCACCTATAGGATCACCTAGAACCTAAGGGACACCCCTGGCACCTATGGGACCTCCTAGAATGAGTGGAACCACCTAGAACCCATGGGACACCGCTGGCACCTACGGGACAACCTAGAACCCATGGGACAATCCTGGCACCTATAGGGCCACCTAGAACCCATGGGACCATCTAGAACCCACGGGACAACCCTGGCACCTATAGGGCCACCTAGAACCTGTGGGACAGCCCTGGCACCCAGAGGGCCACCTAGAACCTGTAGGACTATCTAGAATCCATGGGACACCACTGACACCTATGGGACAACCTAGAACCCTTAAGACCATCTAGAACCTGTAGGACACCCCTGACACCTATGGGACCTTCTAGAACCCGTGGGACAGCCCTGGCACCTATAGGGCCACCTAGAACCTGTGGGACCTTCTAGAACCCGTGGGACACCCCGGCACCTATGGGACCTTCTAGAACCCACGTGACCACCCAGCACCCATGGGACACCCCCAGAACCCACGGAACTCCTGTAGGACCACCCAGAACTCACAGGACACCCCCGGCACCCATGGGACCACCTAGAACCCTCAGGACCTCCTAACACCCATGGGACCTCCTAGCACCCGTGGGATGTCCCCAGCACCCATAGGGCCACCTAGCACCCACGGGACCTCCTAGCACCCATGGGACCTGGTGCCAGGGACACCAATAGGGTGCTGGGAACACCAGGAACCCTCAGGAACCCAGGGACACCTCTGGGCCTCCTGGGGACACCCAAAGGACATCGGGGACACCCAAAGGGTCTCCTTGCACCCATGGGACCCTGGGGGCACCCACGGGACTCCGGGGGCACCCATGGGACCCTGGAGGCACCCACGGGACCCTGGGGGCACCCACGGGGTCTCCTTGCACCCATGGGACTCTGGGGGCACCCATGGGACTCCGGGGGCACCCACGGGACCCTGGGGGCACCCACGGGACTCTGGGGACACCCAAGGGGTCTCCTTGCACCCATGGGACTCTGGGGGCACCCACATGACCCCCGGGGCATCCATGGGACTCCGGGGGCACCCACCGGACTCTGGGGGCACCCGTGGGACATCGGGGACACCCATGGGACACTGGGGACACCCACGGGGTCTCCTTGCACCCATGGGACTCTGGGGGCACCCACGGGACTCCGGGGGCACCCACGGGACCCTGGGGGCACCCACGGGACTCCAGGAGCACCCACAGGACCCTGGGGGCACCCACAGGACATCAGGGACACCCATAGGACACTGGGGACACCCACGGGGTCTCCTTGCACCCACGGGACTTTGGGGGCACCCACGGGACTCCAGGGGCACCCACGGGACCCTGGGGGCACCCACGGGACTCCGGGGGCACCCACGGGACTCCGGGGGCACCCACGGGACACTGGGGACACCCACGGGGTCTCCTTGCACCCATGGGACTCTGGGGGCACCCATGGGACCCTGGGGGCACCCACGGGACCCTGGGGGCACCCATAGGACACTGGGGACACCCACGGGGTCTCCTTGCACCCATGGGACTCCAGGGGCAAGACTCCGGGGGCACCCATGCGACTCTGGGGGCACCCACGGGACATCGGGGACACCCACAGGGTCTCCTTGCACCCATGGGACTCCGGGGACACCCACGGGACTCCAGGGGCACCCTCGGGACTCCAGGGGCACCCTCGGGACTCCGGGGGCACCCTCGGGACTCCGGGGGCACCCATGGGACCCCGGGGGCACCCACCTTGACGTTGACGTTCTGGTCGAAGCCGTCCATCTGGTTGAGGAGCTCCAGGAGGATGCGCTGGACCTCGCGGTCGGCTGGGGAGGGGACGGGGGGGTGGGGGGTGGGGGGGTGACACCCAAAGGAGACCCCCCCCCCCCAGCACCCCTCGGAGCCCCGGCATGGGGACACCCCAAGGATTGATCGGGGACACCGAGGGTTGGGGTGATCCCACCTTGGGGTCCTCCGAGGGGTCCCTGAACCCCACCCCGGAGGCACCCAAAGGACCAGGGGATGCCAGGGGGTCCCTGACCCCAAAATGGGGTCCTCCAAAGGGTCCCTGAACCCCACCCCGGAGCCACCCCAAGGACCGGGGGACCCCAAAGATTGGGTGACCCAACCATGGGGTCCTCCAAGGGGTCCCTGAACCCCACCCTGGAGGCACCCAAAGGACCAGGGGACGCTACGGGGTCCCTGACCCCAAAATGGGGTCCTCCAAGGGGTCCCTGAACCCCACCATGGAGGCACCCCAAGGACCTGGGGACCCCAAAGATTGGGTGACCCAACCACGGGGTCCTCCAAAGGGTCCCTGAACCCCACCCGGGATCCACCCCAAGGACCGGGGGACCCCAAAGTTTGGGTGACCCAACCATGGTGCCCCTAAACCCCACCCTGGAGCCACCCAAAGGACCACGGGGTCCCTGACCCCAAAAAAGGGTCCTCCGAGGTGCCCCCGAACCCCACCCCGGAGCCACCCCAAGGACCGGGGAACCCCAAAGATTGGGTGACCCAACCATGGGGTCCTCCAAGGGGTCCCTGAACCCCACCCTGGAGGCACCCAAAGGACCAGGGGATGCCAGGGGGTCCCTGACCCCAAAATGGGGTCCTCCGAGGTGCCCCCGAACCCCACCCCGGAGCCACCCCAAGGACCGGGGGACCCCAAAGCTTGGGTGACCCAACCATGGGGTCCTCCAAGGGGTCCCTGAACCCCACCCCGGAGGCACCCCAAGGACCTGGGGACCCCAAAGGTTGGGTGATCCCACCATGGGGTCCTCCAAGGGGTCCCTGAACCCCACCCGGGATCCACCCCAAGGACCGGGGGACCCCAAAGTTTGGGTGACCCAACCATGGTGCCCCTAAACCCCACCCTGGAGCCACCCAAAGGACCACGGGGTCCCTGACCCCAAAAAAGGGTCCTCCGAGGTGCCCCCGAACCCCACCCCGGAGCCACCCCAAGGACCGGGGAACCCCAAAGATTGGGTGACCCAACCATGGGGTCCTCCAAGGGGTCCCTGAACCCCACCCTGGAGGCACCCAAAGGACCAGGGGATGCCAGGGGGTCCCTGACCCCAAAATGGGGTCCTCCAAAGGGTCCCTGAACCCCACCCCGGAGCCACCCCAAGGACCGGGGGACCCCAAAGATTGGGTGACCCAACCATGGGGTCCTCCAAGGGGTCCCTGAACCCCACCCTGGAGGCACCCAAAGGACCAGGGGACGCTACGGGGTCCCTGACCCCAAAATGGGGTCCTCCAAGGGGTCCCTGAACCCCACCATGGAGGCACCCCAAGGACCTGGGGACCCCAAAGATTGGGTGACCCAACCACGGGGTCCTCCAAGGGGTCCCTTGAACCCCACCCCGGAGCCACCCCAAGGACCTGGGGACCCCAAAGTTTGGGTCACCCAACCATGGTGCCCCTAAACCCCACCCTAGAGCCACCCAAAGGACCACGGGGTCCCTGACCCCAAAAAGGGGTCCTCCGAGGTGCCCCCGAACCCCACCCCGGAGCCACCCCAAGGACCGGGGGACTCCAAAGCTTGGGTGACCCAACCATGGGGTCCTCCAAGGGGTCCCTGAACCCCACCCCGGAGGCACCCCAAGGACCTGGGGACCCCAAAGGTTGGGTGATCCCACCATGGGGTCCTCCAAGGGGTCCCTGAACCCCACCCGGGATCCACCCCAAGGACCGGGGGACCCCAAAGTTTGGGTGACCCAACCATGGTGCCCCTAAACCCCACCCTGGAGCCACCCAAAGGACCACGGGGTCCCTGACCCCAAAAAAGGGTCCTCCGAGGTGCCCCCGAACCCCACCCCGGAGCCACCCCAAGGACCGGGGAACCCCAAAGATTGGGTGACCCAACCATGGGGTCCTCCAAGGGGTCCCTGAACCCCACCCTGGAGCCACCCAAAGGACCAGGGGATGCCAGGGGGTCCCTGACCCCACAATGGGGTCCTCCAAGGGGTCCCTGAACCCCACCCCGGAGCCACCCCAAGGACCTGGGGACCCCAAAGGTTGGGTGACCCAACCATGGGGTCCTCCAAGGGGTCCTTGAACCCCACCCTGGAGCCACCCCAAGGACCAAGAGACACCAAGGGTTGGGTGATCCCACCACGGTGCCCCCAAAACCCCACTCTGGAGCCACCCCAAGGACCGGGAGACACCAAGACGTCCTCCGAGGTGCCCCTGAACCCCACCCCGGAGCCACCCCGAGGTCCGGGGGGGGTCCACCCAGGGTTCCCCACGCCCCTCCCTCACCTCCGGTCTGGGCGTCGAAGCGCTTGGTGGCAATGGCGTCGATCTCGTCGATGAAGATGATGGCGGGCGCGTTCTCCTTGGCCAGGCGGAAGACGTCGCGCACCATGCGGGGCCCCTCGCCCAGGTACTTCTGCACGAACTCCGAGCCCACCACGCGGATGAAGGCGGCTGGGGGGGGGGGCACCCAAAGGCGCTGGCACCCGGGCGGCGGGGTCACCCCCGAAAAACCTCCCCGGGGCGCCGCCGGCACCCTGGGGTGCCGCCACCGCCAGCTTCTGGCGTCACCTCGAGCTTTCGGCGTCGCCTCAGAAGCTTCCGGGGTCACCAGCAACCCCAAGGACCCCATCAGCACCTCGGGGTGCCCACCAGCACCCATGGGTGTCAACGCCACCCCTCGGGTGCCACCACCACCCTGGGGTGCCACCAGCACCCCAAGGACCCAAATGCCACCCCAAGGACCTGACCACAACCCCAAGGACCCCACCACCACCCCAAGGACCTCACCATGACCCCAAGGACCTCACCACCACCCATGGGTGCCACCACCACCCCAACGACCCAACCGCCACCCCAAGGACCCCACCACAACCCCAAGGACCCAACCACCACCCATGGGTGCCACCACAACCCCAAGGACCTCGGTGCCACCCCAAGGACCCAAATAGCACCCATGGGTGTCACCACCACCCCAAGGACCCAAATGCCACCCCAAGCACCCAACCGACACCCATGGCTGCCACCACAACCCCAAGGACCCAACCAGAACTCCAAGGACCCAACCATGACCCCAAGGACCCAACTGCCACCCATGGGTGCCACCACCACCCCAAGGACCCAACCACCACCCCAAGGACCCAACCACCACCCATAGGTGCCACCACCACCCCAAGGACCCAACCGCCACCCCAAGGACCCCACCATGACCCCAAGGACCCCACCATGACCCCAAGGACACCACCACCACTCATGGGTGCCACCACCACCCCAAGGACCCAACCACCACCCCAAGGACCCCACCATGACCCCAAGGACCCCAACACCACCCCAAGAACCCCACTGCCACCCATGGGTGCCACCACCCCCCCAAGGACCCAACCGCCGCCCCAAGGACCCCACCATGACCCCAAAGACCCAACCATGACCCCAAAGACCCCACCACCACCCCCAAGGACCCCACCGCCACCCCAGAAACACCCCAGCACCCCCAAAAACACCCCCCCCCAGCACCCACGGGTGCCCCACCTGTGGTGTGATGGGCCACCGCCTTGGCCAACATGGTCTTCCCGCAGCCAGGCGGGCCGTACATGAGGACACCCCGCGGGGGGTCGATGCCGATCTGGGAGGGGGGGACACGAAACCCACGGGGAGGACGTCACGGGGACCCCAAAGCGTCCCACGGGTGTGTCCCCACCCCAGGGTGCTGCAGGGGGGACCCACCTGCTTGTAGAGCTCGAAGTGGGTGAGGGGGAGCTCGACGGCCTCGCGCACCTCCTGCTTCTGGATGTCCATGCCCCCAATGTCGGCGTACATCACGTCGGGCTTCTGGTCTGGGGGGACGGGGGAGGTGAGGGTGGGGGGGGGGACACCCATGGAAAGGGGTGGGGGGGCACCCGGGGGCTTCTCCTGGCCAGGTCGGGGACCTCCAAGGATGGAGGACCCCCACCCAACTAGGCCTAGACATCGGCTCTACCGTGGGACGTCAGGGAGAAGGTCCCGGGAACGCTCTAGTCCTCAAAACTGGTCAGACCTCCCCAAAAAAACTTCAAATGTATCACGGATGATTTAGGATCTTGTCCCAAAAGACCTTGGGTAGACCCAACGATGGAGACCCACCACCCATTGGGGTCTAAATCCTGGCTTTATTCTCCTAGGACATCACGGAGAAGATCCCTGGTCCACTCCACTCCTCAAAACTGGTCAAACCTCCCCAAAAAACCTTCAAATATATCGTGGATGATTTAGGATCCTGTCCCAGAAGACCTTGGGTAGACCCAAGGATGGAGACCCACCACCCATTTACGTCTAAATATGGGGTTTATCCTCCTAGGACATCAAGGGAGAAGGTCCCTGGTCCACTCTACTCCCCAAAACTGGTCAAAACTCCCCAATAAAACTTCAAATGTATCGTGGATGATTTAGGATTTTGTCCCAGAAGACCTTGGGTAGACCCAAGGATGGAGACCCACCACCCATTTACGTCTAAATATGGGGTTTATCCTCCTAGGATATCACGGAGAAGGTCCCAGGTCCACTCTACTCCCCAAAACTGGTCAAAACTCCCCCAAAAAACTTCAAATATATCGTGGATGATTTAGGATCCTGTCCCAGAAGACCTTGGGTAGACCCAAGGACGGAGACCCACCACCCATTTGGGTCTAAATCCTGGCTTTATTCTCCTAGGACATCAGGGAGAAGGTCCCTGGTCCGCTCCACTCCTCAAAACTGGTCAAACCTCCCCAAAAAAACTTCAAATGTATCGTGGATGATTTAGGATCCTGTCCCAGAAGACCTTGGGTAGACCCAAGGATGGAGACCCACCACCCATTGGGGTCTAAACCTTGACTCTGTCCTCCTAGGACAAGGCCAGAAGATCCCAGGTCCTCTCTACTCCTCAAAACAGGTCAAAACTCCCCAAAAACTCCTTCCTCCCGTCCCAGGGAGGTGGTGGCCCATCCCGTGAAGGTGGTGACCCACCCCATAGAGGTGTTGGCCCGTCCCATAAAGGTGGTGACCCACCCCACAGAGGTGGTGGCCCACCCCAGGGAGGTGGTGCCCCATCCCATGGAGGCGGTGGCCCACCCCAGGGAGGCGGTGGCCCACCCCAGGGAGGCGGTGGCCCACCCCAGGGAGGTTGTGGCCCACCCCATGGAGGTGGTAGCCCACCCCATAGAGGTGGTGGCCCACCCCATAGAGGTGGTGGCCCACCCCATGGTGATCATGGCCCATCCCATAGACATGGTGGCTCACCCCATGGAGGTGGCGGCCCACCCCATGCTAATGGTGGCCCACCCCATGGTGGTCATGGCCCATCCCATAGACATGGTGGCCCACCCCAGGGAGTCGGTAGCCCACCCCGCGGAGTCGCTGGCCCACCTGAGGTGAGCATCATGATGCTGCTGTCGGCCTCGGGGGGCAGGACGTCCACCAGGGCGTTGCTGTGCTTGTGCAGCGCCACCGAGGCGTTGGGCTTCAGCAGCTCGCGGTCGATGGTGCTCAGGATGCGCACGTAGTAGTTGGAGCCTGCGGGGACCGGGCCGCAGTGACCCCAACGGGGTGGGGGGCACCGGGGCCACCCCGTTGGGCTCCTCGTCCCACCCATGACCCTACAAGCGTCCCCCGTGTCCCTCAGGACCATAACCGCGATCCTACAAGTGTTCCTCCTGACCCCAACCATGACCCTACAAGTGTCCCCATGTCCCTAATGACCATAATCATGATCCTACAAGTGTTCCCATATCCCCTGACGACCCTAACCATGATCCTACAGGCATCCCAGTGTCCCTCATGACCCCAACCATGACCCTACAAATGTCCCCGTCCATACCCATGAACCTACAAGTACCACTGTGTCCTCTCGTGGCCATAACCACGATCCTACAAGTGTCCCCGTGTCCCTCACGACCCCACCCATGACCCTATAAGCGTCCCCACGTCCCTCATGGCCATAACCGCGATCCTACAAGTGTTTCTCATGACCCAAAACATGACCCTACAACTGTCCCCATATCCCTTCATGACCCCAACCATGACCCTACAAGTGTCCCCGTGTCCCTCACGACCCCAACCATGACCCTACAAGTGTCGTTGTGTCCCCTCATGGCCATAGCCATGATCCTACAAGTGTTCCTCATGACCCCAACCATGATCCTAAAAGCATCCCCATATCCCCTCATGACCCCAACCATGACCCTACAAGTAGCGTTGTATCCCCTCATGACCCCAACCATGACCCTACAAATCTCCCCGTCCATACCCATGAACCTACAAGTACCATGGTGTCCCCTCATGGTCATAACCATGACCCTACAAGTGTCCCCATGTCCCTCACGACCCCAACGACGATCCTACAAGTGTCATTGTGTCCCCTCATGGCCATACCCATGATCCTACAAGTGTTCCTCATGACTCCAACCATGACCCTACAAATGTCCCCGTCCATACCCGTGAACCTACAAGTACCATGGTGTCCCCTCATGGCCATAACCATGACCCTACAAGTGTCCCCATGTCCCTCACGACCCCAACCATGACCCTACAAGTGTCCCCGTGTCCCCCACGACCCCACCCACGGATGCGCACGTAGTAGTTGGAGCCTGCGGGGACCCGCCCGCGGTGACCCCAATGGGGTGGAGACCACCGGGGCCACCCCGTTGGGCTCCTCGTCCCATCCATGACTCTACAAGCGTCCCTCATGACCCCAAAGATGACCCTACAAGTGTCGTTGTGTCCCCTCATGGCCATAACCACGACCCTACAAGTGTCCCCATGTTCCTCATGACCCCAACCATGATCCTAAAAGTGTCCTCATGTTCCTCATGACCCCAAACACGACCCTACAAGTGTCCCCATGTCCCTCATGGCCAGAACCGCGATCCTACAAGAGTTCCTCCTGACCCCAAAGATGATCCTACAAGTAGCACTGTGTCCCCTCATGGCCATAGCCATGATCCTACAAGTGTCCCCACGTCCCTCATGACCCCAACGATGATCCTACAAGTGTTCCTCATGACCCCAACCATGACCCTACAAGTGTCCCCATGTCCCTCATGACCCCAACGATGACCCTACAAGTGTCGTTGTGTCCCCTCATGGCCATAGCCATGATCCTACAAGCGTTCCTCATGACCCCAACCATGATCCTAAAAGCATCCCCATATCCCCTCATGACCCCAACCATGACCCTACAAGCGTCCCAACGTCCCTTCACAACCATACCCATGATCCTACAAGTATCCCTGTGTCCCTTCACGACCCCGCAAGCGTCCCCTCATCCCTCACGACCCCAACCACGACCCTACAAGTGTCCCCATGCCCCTCACGACCCCAACCATGACCCTACAAGTGTCCCCATGCCCCTCATGACCGTACCCACGACCCTACAAGCGTCCCCACGCCCCTCACGACCTCACCCATGATCCTACATGTACCCCCATGACCCTACAAGCGTCCCCACGTCCCTCACGACCGTACCCATGACCCTACAAGTGTCTCTATGTCCCTTCATGACCCCAACCATGACCCTAAAAGCGTCCCCGTGTCCCTCACGACCCCACCCATGATCCTACAAGTACCCCCGTGTTCCCTGATGACCATAACCATGACCCTACAAGTGTCCCCACACCCCTCATGACCCCAGCCATGATCCTACAAGTATCCCCATGTCCTCTGATGACCATACCCATGATCCTACAAGCGTCCCTACGTCCCTTTATGACCCCAACCATGACCCTACAAGTACCCCCATGACCCTACAAGCGTCCCCACGTCCCTCACGACTGTACCCCTGATCCTACAACCGTCCCCACGTCCCTCACAACCCCACCCACGACCCTACAAATGTCCCCATGCCCCTCACGACCCCAACCATGATCCTACAAGTACCCCCATAACTCTACAAGTGTCCCCACGTCCCTCACGACCCCATCCATGACCCCACAAGCGTCCCCACGTCCCTCACGACCCCACCCACGACCCCACAAGCGTCCCCACGCCCCTCACGACCCCATCCATGACCCCACAAGCGTCCCCACGTCCCTCACGACCCCACCCACGACCCTACAAGCGTCCCCATGCCCCTCACGACCATACCCACGACCCTATGAGCGTCCCCACGCCCCTCATGACCATACCCATGATCCTACAAGTACTCCCATGACCCTACAAGTGTCCCCACGCCCCTCACGACCCCACCCACGACCCCACAAGCGTCCCCACGTCCCCTCACGACCCTACGAGCCTCCCCGTGCCCCTCCACGACCCCGCAAGCGTCCCCTTGTCCCGTAACCGCCCCCGCCCCGGCTCCCCTGCCCCCCCCGGCCCCCTTGCCTCCCCCCCACCCCCCCGCTACCCGTGGTGGAGCCGACGATGGCGGTGTTCTGGTCGACGGCCTCGAGGAACTGCCCGATGACCAGGGGGATGCTCTGGATGCGCTTCACCTCCTCCTGCGCGTGCAGGAACTCCTTCTTCAGGTTCTTCTGCTCGTCCTTGATGTACTCCTCCTGCACCTCCAGGAACTCCAGCTCCTGCTGCAGCTTCTGCGGGGGGGGACGCGCAGAGGGTGGGGGACCCCGAAAGGCCACCGCGGGGCCCCGAGGGGCCACCACGTGTCCCCAAGGGTCCCGAGTGACCCCAAGGGGCCCCACGTGTCCCCAAAGTGCCCACGTCCCCGAGGGGTCATCCCATAACCCCAAGGTGCCCCACGTGTCCCCAAGGGCCACCCATGCCCCTGAGGGTCCCACGTGTCCCCAAGGGGCCACCCATGTCCCTGAGGGTCTCAAGTGTCCCTGAGGGGCCCCACATGTCCCCAAGGGGCCACCCCACGTCCCCCATGTGTCCCCAAAGGGCCACCGCAGTCCCCGAGGGGTCCACGTGTCCCCAAGGAGCCACCCCGCATCTCCCACGTGTCCCCAAGGGCCACCCATGTCCCCGAGGTGCCCCCACACGTCCCCGAGGGCCACCCATGTCCCCAAGGCCACCCCACATGTCCCTGAGGTGCCCCCCCACGTCCCCGAGGTGCCCCCCCCGTGTCCCCGAGGTGCCCCCCCGTGTCCCCAAGGTGCCCCCACCCACCTTGTAGCGGCTGTAGAGGTCCTCCAGGTCCTCGGGCTCGGGGACGAGGAAGGACAGCCCGGCGTGGGGACGCGGCACGGCCAGCGCGGGGAGGTCATCCTGGGGGGCGGGTCACCCAAATCTGGGGGGGCGGGGGGGGACGGGACACCCCGATGTCCCCCAGGACCCCTCGGTGTCCCCACCACCTCGGTGCCCCCAGCGTTCGGGGGTCCCCAACACTTGGGTGTCCCCAAAACCCCGATGTCCCCAAAAACACCTCGGTGTCCCCAAAACGTATCGGGGTGTCCTCAAGAGACCCCGATGTCCCCAAATATTGGGTGTCCCCAAATCTTGGGTGTCCCCAAAATACGTCCAGGTGTCCCCAAGACCCCGATGTCCCCAAAACTTGGGGGTCCCCAAAAGTCATTTGGGTGTCCCCAAGAGACCCCGATGTCCCCAAAACTTGGATGTCCCCAAAAACACCTCGGTGTCCCCAAAACTGTGGTGACCCCAACACCTGGGTGTCCCCAAAACATACTGGGGTGTCCCCAAGAGACCCCGATGTCCCTAAATCTTGGGGGTTCCCAAAATGTATTTGGGTGTCCCCAACACCCCGATGTCCCCAAAACTTGGGGGTCCCCAAAACATATCGGGGTGTCCCCAAGAGACCCCGATGTCCCCAGATCTTGGGTGTCCCCAGATCTTGGTGTCCCCAAAACTCACCCAATTGTCCCCAAGACACCTCGGTGTCCCCAAAACTGCGGTGACCCCAACCCTTGGGTGTCCCCAAAACATACTGGGGTGTCCCCAAGAGACCCCGATGTCCCCAAATCTTGGGTATCCCCAAAACCTGGTGTCCCCAAGAGACATCGGTGTCCCCAAAACACGTCCAGGTGTCCCCAAAAGACCCCGATGTCCCCAAATCTTGGGGGTCCCCAAAAACTTGGTGTCCCCAGGAGACCTCGGTGTCCCAAAAACACGTCCAGGTGTCCCCAAAAGACCCCGACGTCCCCAAAACTTGGGGGTCCTCAAGACATTTTTGGGTGTCCCCAAGACACTTGAACGTCCCCAACGCCTCGGTGGCCCCAAAACCCCCCCAGTTGTCCCCAACCCCCCCCAATTGTCCCCAAAACCCCTCGGGTCCCCCCCCCCCCCCCAAAAAAAAACCCCGAGACCTCCCTGAAAACCCCTCGTTTCTCCCCAAAATCTGGGTGTCCCTCCCCCCCCCAACTTGTGGGTGTCCCCAAGGTCACCCGGAGACCCCAAAACCCCACGGTTTTACCCCAAAATCTGCTTACCCCCCCCCCAAAAAAAATGGGTCGCCCCAACACCCGGTTGACCCCAAAATCCCCGTTTTCCCCCCCAAAAAAAGATGTTTTTCTCCCCAAATCCCAAAACCCCTCTTTTCCTCCCCAAAAACAAAAACCCTCGTTTTCCCTGCCAAAAACCCAAAACCCCTTATTTTACCCCCAAACCCCCCTTTTTCACCCCAAAACCCCAAACCCCCATTTTTCCCCCAAAAACCCAACTGCCCGCCCCCAAACTCCACTCCCCCCTCCAAACCCAGCTCTCCCCCCACCCGTGTGCACCCACAGTCACCTAGAGTCCCAAAATCCCCCAGTTTTACCCCAAATACTGTCTCTCCCCCAAAATAAAACAATTTCCAAAAACCCTCCATTTTTTCCCCAAAAACTCACCTCCCCCCCCCCCAAAACCTAGCTCCCCCCCTCCCCCCGGCTCCCCCTTATCCGTATGCACCCCGCCAGTCACCTGGGTGCCCCAAAAAACCCCCATTTCCCCCCAAAACCCGCGCCCCCCCCAAAAAAAACAGTGTCCAAACCCCCCCCAGTTTTCCCCCAAAACTGAACTGCCCCCCCCCAAAACCCCGCTCCCCCTCTCCCCCGGCTCCCCCCTACCCGTGTCCGCCCCCACGGCCACGTGGGTGCCCCAAAAACCCCCGATTTCGCCCCAAAACCGCGCCCCCCCCACCTGCGCCTTCTCCCCCAGCACCCCGATCTCCTCCATCGTGACTCGGCGCGCGGGGGCCGACGGGAACTGGGCGGGAGGGGCGGGGCGCGGGGCCTTATGGGAGGAGGGCGGCGGCGCGGGGCATGCTGGGAGTTGTAGTCCGGCGCGGGGGGAGGAGTCAATGTACACAGCGGAGGCGCAGGGGGTGATGGGAGTTGTAGTCCGGCCGCGGGGCGTGCTGGGAAATGGAGTCCTGGAGAGGCCAAAGGGCCCCCTCAGAGGCCCTGCCGCCATCTTGTGTCCTCCTCCCCCCCCCCAATGTCCCCAAACTCGTTTTTTTTGTCCCCAAAGTGTCCCCCGCTGTCCCCAAACCCACACATTTGTGTCCCCCCATGTCCCCAAACGCCTCTTTTTATCCCCAAAGTGGCCCCCGTTGTCCCTAAACTCGCAGATTTGTGGCCCCAAAGCGTCCCCCCATGTCCCCAACGCCATGTTGGTGTCCCCAAAGTGTCCCCAACCCCATATTTGTGTCCCCCCCCATGTCCCCAAATGATTTTTTGTGTCCCCAAATGTCCCCTCGTTGTCCTCAACCCCATTTTTGTGTCCCCAAAGTGTCCCCACATGTCCCCAACCCCACAACTTTGTCCCCAAAATGTCCCCTCAGTATCCCTGAACCCCATATTTGTGTCCCCAAATGTCCCCTCATTGTCCCCAAACCCCTATTTGTGTCCCCAAAATGTCCCCAAACCCCTATTTGTGTCCCCAAAATGTCCCCAAACCCCATTTTGTGTCCCCAAAATGTCCCCCCATGTCCCCAACCCCACAACTTTGTCCCCAAAGTGTCCCCTCATTGTCCCCAACCCCCATTTGTGTCCCCAAAATGTCCCCCCATGTCCCCAAAACCCCATTTATGTCCCCAAATGTCCCCCCCATGGGGTGTGCCCCCCCCCCCCCGCCCAAAACAAGCCGGGCACCCATCAGCCATCCGCTTTATTGGGGGGGGTCCCCAATTTTGGGGGGGGTCCCCCATTTTGGGGGGGGTCCCCATTTACAGGTGGGGACCCCAATTCCGGGGGGGGGACCCCAATTTTGGGGGGGTCCCCCATTTTGGGGGGGTCCCCATTTACAGCAGGGTGGCCCCAATTCCAGGGGGGGCCCACCATTTTTTTAGGGGGGCCCCCCTGATTTTGGGGGGGGGTCCCCAAAATCCAGGGGGGCCCAGAAACCAAAAGGGGGGGGGTGCCCCCATTATGGGGGGGTCCCCATTATGGGGGGGGTCCCATTTTGGGGGCTCTCCATTTTGGGGGATCCCTATTTTTGGGGGGGGGGTCCCCTTTTTTGGGGGGGTCCCCTTTTTTTTGGGGGGGTCTCCCTTTATGGGGGGGGTCTCCATTTTGTAGGGTCTCCATTTTGGGGGGGTCCCCGTTTTGGGGGGGGGTCCCCATTTTTTATGGGGGGGGTCCCATTTTGGGGGGTCTCCATTTTG
>NW_028153934.1:43592-65525 GCF_964211835.1 Anser anser
GAACCCCAAAATTGGGGGGGTGAACCCCAAATTTATGGGGTGAGAACCTCAAAAGTGGGGGGCTGAACCCCCAAATCTGTGGGGTGAGAACCCCCAAATTTATGGGGTGAGAAACCCCAGAAGTGGGGGGCTGAACCCCAAATCTGTGGGGTGAGAACCCCCAAATTTATGGGGTGTGAACCCCCAAATGTGGGGGGTGGACCCCCACATCTGTGGGGCTGGACCCCAAAAGTAGGGGGCACGAGCCCCGAATGTTGGGGGGTGAACCCCAAATCTGTGGGGTGAGAACCCCAAAAGTGGGGGGGTGAACCCCAAAACTATGGGGCAAGAACCCCCCCCAAATATAGGGGGCTGAACCCCAAATCCATGGGGCCTGAACCCCCAAATTTTGGGGGTATGACCCCCAAACGTCAGAGGCTGGACCCTAAATTTATGGGGTAAGAACCCCTAAAAGTGGGGGGCTGAACCCCAAATCCAGGGGGTGTGAACCCCCAAATGTGGGGGGCTGGGCCCCAAATCTGTGGGGTTGGAACCCCCAAATCTATGGGGTACAAAACCCCCAAATGCGGGGGCTGAGCCCCAAAATCTATGGGGCCTGAACCCCAAATCTATGGGGTATGACCCCCCAGTTTATGGGGCCAGATCCCCAAATCTATGGGGCTGAAAACCCCAAATGTGGGGGGCTGAACCCCCAAATCCATGGGGCAGGAACCCCAAATCCTTGCCTCCGCACCCCAAAACCTATGGGGCGGATTTGGGGCACTGACCCCCCCCCAGGACCCCCCAAATCCCCCTCCCCCGATATCTGGGGGTCCCCCCACCCCAAAATCGGGGTCCCCCCCACCCCAAAACGGGTCCCCCCCGCCCCAAAACGGGGTCCCCCCACCCCAAAACCGGGGTCCCCCTAACCCCCAAACGGGTCCCCCCCCCCGCCCCAAAACGGGTCCCCCCCCCCCGCCCCAAAATGGGATCCCCCCACCCCAAAATCGGGACATCCCACCCGAAAACGGGGTCCCCCCACCCCAAAACGGGTCCCCCCCCCCAAACCCCAAAGACACACCGAGACCCCGACCCGAGGCCGCCTCCTTTATTGGGGTCCCCCCCGGGGGGGGGGGGGGGGCGCCCCCAAGTCCGTTGGGGGGGGTGGGGGGCGGGGGATGGGAAGAGCCCCTCCCCTCCCCCCCCCTCATTGCACCCCAAAATTGGACCCGTCTTGGGGGGGGGGGAGGGGCAGCGTCCTTCTTGGGGGGGGGGGACGATGAAGATGATGGCGGTGATGAAGGCGATGAAGATGAGGAAGATGAGGGTGATGAAGACGACGGTGATGAAGACGATGGTGATGAAGACGAGGGCGATGAAGATGAGGAAGATGAGGGTGATGAAGATGATGATGAAGATGAAGATGATGAAGATGACGGTGATGAAGATGATGAAGATAAAGATGAAGAAGATGACGGTGAGGAAGACGACGGTGACGATGATGGTGATGAAGACGACAACGATGAAGACGATGCCAGTGACGAAGATGACGTTGATGAAGATGACGATGAAGATGATGGTGGTGGTGGTGATGAAGATCTACGTGATGAAGGAAGAAGCCGAGGAGGAGGAAGGCGGTGGTGACGATGATGATGGTGATGAAGAGGAAGGGGAGGAGGAGGAGGAGGAGGAAGAAGGTGGCGGTGATGATGGTGATGAAGATGAAGGTGAGGAGGAGGAGGGGGAGGAAGGTGATGATGGTGACGAAGATGAAGGTGAGGAGGAGGAGGACGGTGGTGGTGGTGACGACGAAGAGGAAGATGAGGAAAACGGTGAGGAAGAGGAGGAAGAAGAGGAGGAGGAAGATGACAACGGTGGTGACAAAAGGGAGGAGGAGGAGGAAGGTGAGGAGGAGGAGGAGGAAGAGGAAGGCAACGGTGATGATGAGGAGGATGAGGATGGTGGCGGTGAGGATGAAGAGCGCGAGGACCATGGGGGCTCTTCACAGTGGTGACGGATGATGATGATGATGATGAAGACGGCTCTTCCAACCATGATGATGATGATGATGAAGATGGCCCTTCCAACTGTGACGATGATGATGATGACGATGACAATGATGATGACGATGATGATGATGATGGCTCTCCCAAGGGTGCCGATGACAACGGGGGCTCTTCGTAATGTTGATGATGAAGATGAAGATGAAGAAGATGAAGATGAAGACGGGGCTCTTCATCGAGGTGACGATGATGGCGATGGCTCTTCAATTGTGACAATAACGATGACGATGACGATGACGAAGGCTCTTCCAACGTTGACGATGACAATGGGGGCTCTTCATCACGGTGACGATGACGACGGGGCTCTTCCGGCGGTGTCAATAATGGCGGGCTCTTCATCACGTTGACTTTAATGATGACGACAATGATGATGGAGCTCTTCCAACGTTGACGATGACGGGGTTCTTCCAAAGATGACGACGACGACGATGATGAAGACGACAATGATGATGACGACGATGATGATGACGAAAATGACAATGGGGGCTCTTCATCACGGTGACGATGACGACGGGGCTCTTCCGGCGGTGACAATAATGGCGGGCTCTTCATCACGTTGACTTTAACGATCACGACGATGACGACGGAGCTCTTCCACCGGTGACGATGACGATGACGGGGCTCTTCCAACGTTGACAATGATGATGACGACAACGATGACAATGGGGATTCTTCATCACGGTGACGATGACGACGGGGCTCTTCCGGCGGTGACAATAATGGCGGGCTCTTCATCACGTTGACGATAACGATGACGACGATGACGACGGGGCTCTTCCACCGGTGACAATAATGGCGGGCTCTTCATCACGTTGACGATAACGATGACGACAATGACGACGGAGCTCTTCCACCGGTGACGATGACGGGGTTCTTCCAAAGATGACGACGACGATGATGATGAAGACGACAATGACATTGGGGGCTCTTCATCACGGTGACGATGACGACGGGGCTCTTCCACCGGTGACAATAATGGCGGGCTCTTCATCACGTTGACTTTAACGATGACGACGCTGACGACGCTGACAACGGGGCTCTTCCACCGGTGACGACGACGATGACAACGCCAAAGCCGCCGCTGAAGGCTCCCCCCGGGCGCTGGCCCCACCCACAGGCAACGGTGATGGTGACGGGAGGGGGGGCGGTGAGGATGAGGAGGAGGCCGGCGGGCTCTAGCCGATGGTGAGGCCGAAGCCGCACTGGAACTTGTTCTTGCGGTGGTTGAGGAAGGCCCCGAGGGCCAGCGTCAGGGGCAGGGGGGGCAGCTTCTTCTCCAGCACCGCCCCCACCACCCAGCTGCTGTCCACCGAGCCTGGGGACACGGGGGGACAGCGCGTCACGGGGGGGGGGGGGACGTCATGGGATGGGGTGGGGACGGGGCGGGGATGTCACAGGGGGGTATTGTAGGGGGCTTGGGGGCATCATGGGGGCGTGGGGGCATCAAGGGGGGCTTAGGGGCATCATGGGGGGGTTGGGGGCATCATGGGGGGCTTGGGGGGGCATCAAGGGGGGCTTGGGGATATCATGGGGGGTGTGGGGGCATCATGGGGGGCTTGGGGGAGGCATCAAGGGGGGCGTGGGGGCATCATGGGGGGCTTGGGGGCATCATGGGGGGCTTGGGGGGGCATCAAGGGGGGCGTGGGGGCATCAAGGGGGGCATGGGGGCATCATGGGGGGCTTGGGGGGGCATCAAGGGGGGCGTGGGGGCATCAAGGGGGGCTTGGGGGGGCATCAAAGGGGGCGTGGGGGCATCATGGGGGGCATCAAGGGGGGGTTGGGGACATCATGAGGGGGTTGGGGGGGCATCAAGGGGGGCTTGGGGACATCATGGGGGGCATCATGGGGGCTTGGGGGGGGCATCAAGGGGGGCTTGGGGGCATCATGGGGGGCTTGGGGACATCATGGGGGGCATCAAGGGGGGTGTGGGGGCATCATGGGGGGGTTGGGGGCATCAAGGGGGGCGTGGGGGCATCATGGGGGGGTTGGGGACATCACAGGGGGCTTGGGGGGCATCAAGGGGGGCATCAAGGGGGGCGTGGGGGCATCATGGGGGGGTTGGGGTCATCATGGGGGTTGTGGGGGCATCATGGGGGGCTTGGGGGGGCATCAAGGGGGGCATAGGGGCATCATGGGGGGCTTGGGGACATCATGGGGGGCATCAAGGGGGGGTTGGGGGCATCATGGGGGGCTTGGGGGCATCATGGGGGGGTTGGGGGCATCATGGGGGGCGTGGGGGCATCATGGGGGGGTTGGGGGCATCATGGGGGGGCATCAAGGGGGGCGTGGGGGCATCATGGGGGGGCATCAAGGGGGGCGTGGGGGCATCAAGGGGGCTTGGGGGGGCATCAAGGGGGGCGTGGGGGCATCAAGGGGGGGTTGGGGACATCATGGGGGGCATCAAGGGGGGCGTGGGGTCACCACGGGGGGCTTTGGGGTCGGACATGGGGACATGGGGACACCACGGGGGGTTACGGGGCCACGGGGCCACGTCGGGGCCGTTTTGGGGCCGTTTGGGGGCATTTTGGGGCCGTTCCCACCTCGGAAGGTGAGGTGGGCGCGGGGCAGCTCCAGCTGGTAGCCGAAGGCCACGCTCGAGTCCTGCAGCCGCGGGCTGGCCTCCAGCTCCACCCCCACCTGCACCTGGGGACCCAAAACCGGCCCTTTTCACCCCAAAAAAGCACCCGGGGATCCCAAAGGGAACCAGGGCCCCGAAACGGGACCCGGGGACCCCAAAAAGGACCCCAAAAAGGGACGCAAATGGCCCCAGGGAGCCTCCAGCTCCACCTCTACCTGCACCTGGACACCCAAAACCGGCCCTTTTCACCCCAAAAAAGCACCCGGGGACCCCAAAGGGACCCAGGACCCCGAAACGGGACCCAGAGACCCCAAAACAGGACCCGGAGACCCCAAAAAGGGACCCCAAAAAGGACCCCAAATGGCCCCAGGGACCCTGCAGCTCCACCCCCGCCTGCACCTGGGGACCCAAAACCGGCCCTTTTCACCCCAAAAATGGCCCTTTTCACCCCAAAAAGGGACCCCGGACCCCAAAGGGAACCAGGGCCCCGAAACGGGACCCGGGGATCCCAAAAAGGGACCCCAAAAAGGGACCCCAAATGGCCCCAGGGAGCCTCCAGCTCCACCTCTACCTGCACCTGGAGACCCAAAAATGGCCCTTTTCACCCCAAAAAAGCACCCGGGGACCCCAAAGGGACCCAGGACCCCGAAACGGGACCCAGAGACCCCAAAACAGGACCCGGAGACCCCAAAAAGGGACCCCAAAAAGGACCCCAAAAAGGACCCCAAATGGCCCCAGGGAGCCTCCAGCTCCACCCCCACCTGCACCTGGGGACCCAAAACCGGCCCTTTTCACCCCAAAATGGCCCTTTTCACCCCAAAACTGGCCCTTTTCACCCCAAAACTGGCCCTTTCCACCCCAAAACTGGCCCTTTTCACCCCAAAAATGGCCCTTTTCACCCCAAAACCGCCCCTTTTCACCCCAAAATAGTACCCGGGGACCCCCAAATTTGCCCCAAACCCACAGATTTCCCCCCAAACCCCCCCCCAGATCCCAATTTGCCCAACCCCCCTGATTTCCCCCAACCCTCCCAGCCCCCCCTTCCCCCCACTTTGCCCAAAACCCCCCTTTTTCCCCCCAAAACTCTAAACCCCTCTTTTTTCCCCAAAACCCCTCCAAACCCCCCTTTTTTCCCCAAAAACCCCCAAATCCCCCTTTTTCCACCCAAACCCCAACCCCCCATTTCCCCCCAACCCCCCCAGCCCCCCCAGCCCCCCCTTCCCCCCGATTTGCCCAAAATCCCCCTTTTTTCCCCCAAAACCCCCAACCCCCTTTTTTCCCCCCTAAACCCCCTTTTTTCCCCCCAAACCCTAAACCCCCCTTTGTTCCCCCAAAACCCCCAAACCCCCCTTTTTTCCCCCAAACTTCAACCCCCCCGATTTCTGCCAACCCCCCCCACCCCCCGCTTTGCCCAAAATCCCCTTTTTCCCCCAAAACCCCAATCCCCCTTTTTTCCCCCCAACCCCCTTTTTTCCCCCTAAAAACCCCCGTTTCCCCCCAAATCCCCCTTTTTCCCTCCCAAACCCCAACCCCCCATTTCCCCCCAACCCCCCCAGACCCCCCCAGCCCCCCCTTCCCCCCGCTTTGCCCAAAATCCCCCTTTTTCCCCCCAAAACCCAACCCCCCTTTTTTTCCCCCAACCCCCCCTTTTTCCCCCCAAACCCCAAACCCCCTTTTTTCCCCCAAAACCCCCAAATCCCCCTTTTTCCCCCCAACCCCCCACTTCCCCCCAACCCCCCCAGCCCCCCTCTTTGCCCAAAATCCCCCTTTTTTCCCCCAAAACCCCAAACCCCCTTTTTTCCCCCAAACCCCCTTTTTCCCCCCAAACCCCAACCCCCCACTTCCCCCCAACCCCCCCAGCCCCCCTCTTTGCCCAAAATCCCCCTTTTTTCCCCCAAACCCCCTTTTTCCCCCCCAAACCCCCTTTTTCCCCCCCAAACCCCTTTTTTCCCCCCAAACCCCCCTTTTTCCCCCCAACCCCCACCCCCCCACTTTCCCCCAACCCCCCCGCCCCCCCCCGCCCCCCTCTTTGCCCAAAATCCCCGTTTTTCGCCCCGAAGCGCACCTGCTCGTTGGCGCGGTGGTAGTACGTGGCGTGGGCGCCCGCCTGCCCCAGCGTCACCGTCCCGATCCACTGCGGGGCTGCCCGGAGGCTCCCGTAAGCCCCGCCCCCAACAAGCCACGCCCCTCCCGTAAGCTCCGCCCCCGATAACCCCCACCCAATAAGCCCTGCCCCCTCCCAGAACCCACACCCGATAAGCCCCGCCCCTTCACAAGCCCCGCCCCTCCCATAAGCCCCGCCCCAACAATCCACACCCAATAAGCCCCGCCCCCTCCCATAACCCACACCCAATAAGCCCCGCCCCCTCCACAAGCCCCGCCCCCTTCCGATAACCCCCACCCAATAAGCCCTGCCCCCCATAACCCACACCCGATAAGCCCCCCCCACAAGCTCCACCCCTCCCTTAAGCCCCGCCCCCATAACCCCTGCCCAATAAGCCCCGCCCCCTCGATAATCCACACCGGATAAGCCCCTCCTCCTCTAAGCCCCGCCCAAGCCCCGCCCCTCCCTTAAGCCCCGCCCCCTCGATAGCCCACACCGATAAGCCCCGCCCCCTCCCATAACCCCCACCCGATAAACCCCGCCCCCTCCGATAAGCCCAGCCCCTCCCTGAAGCCCCGCCCACCAACAATCCACACCTGATAAGCCCCGCCCCCTCCCTTAAGCCCCGCCCCTTCCCATAACCCACACCCGATAAGCCCCGCCCCCCTTAAGCCCCGCCCACCAATAACCCACACCCAATAAGCCCCGCCCCCAATACCCCACACCCAATACGCCACACACCGATAAGCCCCGCCCCCTTAAGCCCCGCCCCTTCCCTTAAGCCCCGCCCACCAATAACCCACACCCGATAAGCCCCGCCCCTCCGATAACCCGCACCAATAATCCCCGCCCCCTCCCTTAAGCCCCGCCCCTCCGATACCCCACACCCCACAAGCCCCGCCCCCTCCGATAACCCACACCAATAAGCCCCGCCCCCTTAAGCCCCGCCCACCAATAACCCACACCCAATAAGCCACGCCCCCCGATACCCCACACCCAATAAGCCACACACCGATAAGCCCCGCCCCCTTAAGCCCCGCCCCTCCGATACCCCACACCCCACAAGCCCCGCCCCCTCCGATAACCCACGCCAATAAGCCCCGCCCCCTTAAGCCCCGCCCAAGGAGGGGAGGGGCCGAGGGGGCGGTACCCGTGTAGCGCCCGGCCAATGAGAGCACGGCGCCCTCCTCCCCGGGGCGGCGGTGGTAGACAAGCTCCGCCCCCAGCGCCAGCGCCGGGGTCACGCTCTGCAGGTAGTGGGCTACCAGGATCCCTGGGGGGGCCACCGGGTTTGGGGGGTCGTTACGGGGTCGTTACGGGGTCGTTACAGGGTCGTTATGGGGTCACGGGGGTTATGGGGTCACGGGGGGGTTATGGGGTCCCGGGGGGGGCGGGGTTATGGGGTGGGAGCGCCGGGGTCAGGCTCGGCGGGGGGTGGGCTACCAGGATCCCTGGGGGGGCCACTGGGTTTATGGGGTCAGTTATAGGGTCGGGGGGGATTATGGGGTCACGGGGGGGTTATGGGGTCACGGGGGGGTTATGGGGTCACGGGGGGGTGCGGGGTTATGGGGTGGGAGTGCCGGGGTCACGCTCTGCAGGTAGTGGGCTACCAGGATCCCTGGGGGGGCCACCGAGTTTACGGGGTTGTTATGGGGTCACGGGGGTTATGGGGTCACGGGGGGGTTATGGGGTTGCAGGGGGGGCGGGGTTATGGGGTGGGAGCCCCAGGGTCAGGCTCGGCGGGGGG
The DNA here is from genome assembly GCF_964211835.1 of Anser anser. Taxonomy (NCBI): domain Eukaryota; kingdom Metazoa; phylum Chordata; class Aves; order Anseriformes; family Anatidae; genus Anser; species Anser anser. Next base: position 52,064 of record NW_028153934.1, read on the forward strand.
CGGGCTACCAGGATCCCTGGGGGGCCATCGAGTTTGGGGGGTCATTATGGGGTCGTTACGGGGTCGTTACGGGGTCGTTATGGGGTCAGGGGGGTTATGGGGTCACGGGGGGGTTATGAGGTCACGGGGGGGCGGGGTTATGGGGTGGGAGCGCTGGGGTCAGGCTCAGTGCGGGGTGGGCTACCAAGATCCCTGGGGGGGCCACCGGGTTTGGGGGGTCGTTACGGGGTTGTTATGGGATCACGGGGGTTATGGGGTCACGGGGGGGTTATGGGGTCCTGGGGGGGGCGGGGTTATGGGGTGGGAGCCCCAGGGTCAGGCTCGGCGGGGGGTGGGCTACCAGGATCCCTGGGGGGGCCACCGGGTTTGTGGGGTCGTTATGGGGTCGTTATGGGGTTATGGGGTCACGGGGGGGTCATGGGGTCGTGGGGGGATCATGGGGTCACGGGGGGTGTGGTTATGGGGCGGGAGCCCCGACCCCACAAATTTCGGCCCCCCCAATCCCATAAATTTCGTGCCCCGACCCCGCAACCTCCGACCCCCGACCCCATAAATTTTGGGGCCCCGACCCCACAGATTTTGAGACCTCCCCTTTTGGGGTCTCCCCTTTTGGGGTCCCCTTTTAGGATCACCCTTTTAGGGTCACCCTTTTAGGATCTCCCCTTCTAGGGTCTCCCCCTTTTGGGGTCTCCCTTTTAGGATCTCCCCCTTTTAGGATCTCCCTTTTGGGATTTCCCCCTTTTGGGGTCTCCTTTTTAGGATTTCCCCCTTTTAGGGTCTGGCCCTTTTGGGGTCTCCCCTTTTAGGATCTCCCCTTTTAGGGTCTCCCCTTTTGGGATTTCCCCCTTTTAGGGTCTCCCCTTTTAGGGTCCCCCCCTTTTGGGATCTCCCCTTTTAGGATTTCCCCTTTTAGGGTCTCCCCTTTTAGGGTCTCCCTTTTTAGGATCTCCCTTTTTGGGGTTTGCCCCTTATGGGGTCTCCCTTTTATGATTTCCCCTTTTTAGGATCTCCCCTTTTAGGATCTCCCCTTTTAGGATCACCCTTTTGGGATTTCCCCCTTTTTAGGATCTCCCCTTTTAGGGTCTCCCCTTTTAGGGTCACCCTTTTGGGATTTCCCCCTTTTAAGGTCTCCCCTTTTAGGGTCTCCCCTTTTAGGGTCTCTTTTAGGATCACCCTTTTAGGGTCTCCCTTTTAGGATCTCCCCTTTTAGGGTCCCCCCTTTCGGGGCCTCACCTGAGCCCACCAGGATATCGGGGTTGCCCAGCGTGAGGGCGGCGGTGAAGTCGGCCCCGCGGTACTCGCCGTCCAGCTGCCAGTTGACGAACTTGGCCTGCTGCGTCTGCGGGGACCCCCAAAAACCCCCGAATTCACCCCAAAACCCACCGAAAGGGCCGGGACCCCCCCGGTTTCGGGGCCGACCCTATAAAAACGGTTATAGGGCGGCCCTACAAACGCACCTGGAAGGCCAGCTTGGAGCGCAGGCGCGGCGCCAGCTGGTGCAGGACCTGGGCGTTGAGGCTGCCGCTGCTGTCCATGTCCCCCACCAGCACCGGGAAGGCCTGCGGGGGTTTGTGGGGTTTTTGTAGGGTTTTTGTAGGATTTTTATAGGATTTCGGGGTTTTGGGGCGGTTCAAGGGGGTTTTCGGGTGGGATTAAGGAGGATTTGGGGGGTTTTAGGGGGGGTGGTCGCTGCTGTCCATGTCCCACACCAGCACCGGGAAGGCCTGCGGGGGTTTATAGGGTTTTTGTAGGGTCCTTATAGGATTTTTATAGGATTTTTATAGGATTTCGAGGTTTTGGGGGGGTTCAAGGGGGTTTTCAGGTGGGATCAAGGAGGATTCGGGGGGTTTTAGGGGAGACAGTCGCTGCTGTCCACGTCCCCCACCAGCACCAGGAAGGCCTGCGGGGGTTTATAGGGTCTTTGTAGGGTTTTTGTAGGGTTTTTGTAGGGTTTTTGTAGGATTTTGGGGTTTTGGGGGGGTTCAAGGGGGTTTTCGGGTGGGATCAAGGAGGATTCGGGGAGTTTTAGGGGAGGCGGTCGCTGCTGTCCACGTCCCCCACCAGCACCGGGAAGGCCTGTGGGGTTTTATAGGGCTTTTGTAGGATTTCGGTTTTTTGGGGGGGGGTTGGGGGGATTTGGGGCGAGTTTGGGGTGAATGACAGGAGTTTTAGGGGAGACGATTCAGGGGGGACAGCAGCTTCCATCCGTGTCCCCCACCAGCACCGGGAACACCCTGGGGGTTTTTATAGGGCTTTTATAGGATTTTGGGATTTTTATGGGGTTTTAGGATTTTTATGCTTTTTTTTTTTAACCTCCAAAAACCCCCAAATCCCCCAATCACCCCCAAATCCCCCATTACCTCCCAAAACCCCAAAATCTCTCAATTACCCCCAAATCCCCCCAAAACCCCAACCCCCCCTGCCCCACCATTCCCCCCCATTCCCCCCAAAAAACCCAAACCCCCCAAAATGCCCCAAAGCCACCCAAAAGGCCCCGATCCCACTGACCTCAGTGGGGCTCAGCTGCTGGGTGCCCACGTAGGTGGCCCCGAAGTGGTACCCGGAGTCGCCCACGGTGCTCAGCGCCACCGTGTGGTTCACCTGCGGCCCCAAAACCCCGATGTTTAGCCCCAAAACGTGGCATCGGGCCCCGAAACCCCACACTGGGCCCGAAACCCCGAATTTGGGCTCCAAAAGTCCCATTTTTGGCCCCAAAACGCAGCATTAGGCCCCAAAACCCCACGGTTTGGCCCCGAAGACCTGCAGTTTGGCCACAAAAATCCCATTTTGGGTCCCCAAAAATCCCCTATTAGACCGCAAAATGCGGCATTGGGCCCTAATGGGTCCTAAAAATCCCATTTTAGGTCCCAAAACCCTGCTGTTTGGCCCCAAAACGCAGTGTCGGGCCCCGAAACCCCGCACTGGGCCCAAAACCCCGTGTTGGGCCCCAGAAGTCCCATTTTTGGCACCAAAACGCAGCATTAGGCCCCAAAATCCCGCAGTTTGGGCCCAAAAATGCTGTATTAGACCCCAAAAGGTGGAGATGGGCCCCAAAAATCCCATTTTGGGCCCCAAAACGTGGAATTGGGCCCTAAAAATCCCATGTTAAACCCGAAATCTCAGTCCTGGGCCCCAAAACGCAACATTAGGCCCCAAAACCCAATAGTTTAGGCCCAAAACCCTACAGTTCGGCCTCAAAATCCCATTTTGGGCCCCAAAACGCAGCATTAGGCCCCAAAACCCCACAGTTTGGCCCCAAAGCCCCGCAGTTTGGCCACAAAAATCCCATTTTGGGTCCCCAAAAAATCCCCTATTAGACCACAAAATGCGGCATTGGGCCCTAATGGGTCCTAAAAATCCCATTTTAGGTCCCAAAACCCTGCTGTTTGGCCCCAAAACGCAGTGTCGGGCCCCGAAACCCCGCACTGGGCCCAAAACCCCGCGTTGGGCCCCAGAAGTCCCATTTTTGGCACCAAAACGCAGCATTAGGCCCCAAAATCCCGCAGTTTGGGCCCAAAAATGCTGTATTAGACCCCAAAAGGTGGAGATGGGCCCCAAAAATCCCATTTTGGGCCCCAAAACGTGGAATTGGGCCCTAAAAATCCCATGTTAAACCCGAAATCTCAGTCCTGGGCCCCAAAACGCAACATTAGGCCCCAAAACCCAATAGTTTAGGCCCAAAACCCTACAGTTCGGCCTCAAAATCCCATTTTGGGCCCCAAAACGCAGCATTAGGCCCCAAAACCCCACAGTTTGGCCCCAAAGCCCCGCAGTTTGGCCACAAAAATCCCATTTTGGGTCCCCAAAAAATCCCCTATTAGACCACAAAATGCGGCATTGGGCCCTAATGGGTCCTAAAAATCCCATTTTAGGTCCCAAAACCCTGCTGTTTGGCCCCAAAACGCAGTGTCGGGCCCCGAAACCCCGCACTGGGCCCAAAACCCCGCGTTGGGCCCCAGAAGTCCCATTTTTGGCACCAAAACGCAGCATTAGGCCCCAAAATCCCGCAGTTTGGGCCCAAAAATGCTGTATTAGACCCCAAAAGGTGGAGATGGGCCCCAAAAATCCCATTTTGGGCCCCAAAACGTGGAATTGGGCCCTAAAAATCCCATGTTAAACCCGAAATCTCAGTCCTGGGCCCCAAAACGCAACATTAGGCCCCCAAACCCCATAGTTTAGCCCCAAAACCCTACAGTTTGGCCCCCAAAATCCCATTTTGGGACCCCCAAAATTCCGTATTAGACCCCAAAATGTGGCGTTGGGCCCTAAAAATCCCGTTTTGGGCCCTAAAACCCCACAGTTTGGCCCCAAAATGTGATGTCGGGCCCCAAAACCCCGCATTGGACCCGAAATCCCATGTTGGGCCCCAAAACCCCACAGTTTGGCCCCAAAATGTGAAGTTGGGCCCTAAAAATCCCATTTTGAGCCCCAAAACAGGGCGTTGGGCCCCGAAACCCCGCACCGGGCCCAAAACCCCACGTTGGGCCCCCAAAATCCCATTATGCGCCCCAAAACTCCTGTTTTGGGACCCAAAACATGGCATTAGGCCCCCAAGCCCCACATTTTGGCCCCCAAAATCCCATTTTGGGCCCCCAAAAAATCCCCTATTAGACCCCAAAACGCAGCATTGGCCACAAAAATCCCACACTGGACCCCAAATCCCAGTGTTGGTCCCCAAAACGCGGCGCTGAGCCCTAAAATCCCGTTAGGCCCCAAAACCCCGTGTTGGGCCTCAAAAGTCTCATTTTTGGCCCCAAAATGGAGCGTTAGGCCCCAAAACCCCACAGTTTGGCCCCAAAACCCCACAGTTTGGGCCCTAAACAATCCCTTACTAGACTCCAAAATGCGGAGTTGGGCCCCAAAAATCCCGTTCTGGCAGCAAAACCCCACAGTTTGGCCCCCAAAATCCCATTTTGGGCCCCCAAAATCCCATATTAGACCCCAAAATGTGGCATTGGGTCCTAAAAATCCCATTTTCGGTCCCAAAATCCCACAGTTCGGCACCAAAACGCGGCGCTGGGCCTCCCAAAACCCCACGCTGGGCCCCAAAAATCCCCTTTTGGGCCCCAAAACCCCACTGTTTGGCCCCAAAACGCAGCGTCGGGCCCCGAAACCCCACACTGGGCCCAAAACCCCACAGTAGGCCCCCAAAATCCCATTTTTTGACCCAAAACATGGCATTAGGCCCCAAAACCCCACAGTTTGGCCCCGGGGCCCCAAAGCTTGGCCCCAAAAATCCCATTTTGGGCCTCCAAAAATCCCATTTTAAACCCCAAAACGTGGAGTTGGGCCCCAAAAATCCCATTCTGGGCCCCCCAAAAATCCCATATTAGGCCCCAAAATGTGGCGTTGGGCCCCCAAAATCCCATTTTGGGCCCCAAAACAAAGCATTGGGCCCCCAAACCCCACAGTTTGGCCACAAAAATCCCATTTTGGGCCCCCAAAAATCCCTTATTAGACCCCAAAATGCGGAGTTGGGCCCAAAAAATCCCATTTTGGGCCCCAAAACCCCACAGTTTGTCCCCAAAACCCCGCATTGGGCCCTAAAATCCCATTTGGCCCCAAAAATCCCATTCTGGCAGCAAAACCCCCCAGTTGGGCCCCCAAAATCCCGTATTAGACCCCAAAACGTGGCATTGGCTCCTAAAAAATCCCATTTTGGGCCCCAAAACCCCGCTGTTCGGCCCCAAACCGTGGCGTTGGCCCCCAAAGCCCCCGCCGCACCCCAAATCCTCCCGTTTCACCCCAAAACCCCCTGCCCCCCCCCGCCTCTATGGCCCCGCACCCCCTGCCCCCCAAGTACCCCCCAAGCGCCCCCAGCCCCCCAGGTGCCCCCCAAGTGCCCCCAGCCCCCCAAGTCCCTCCCCAGCCCCCCAAGTGCCCCCCAAGCGCCATCCCCAGCCCCCCAAGCACCCCCCCGTGCCCCCCAAGTGCCCCCAGCCCCCCAAGTCCCTCCGCAGCCCCCCAAGTCGCCCCCAAGCGCCCCCCAAGACCCCCCCAGTGCCCCCCAAGTCCCATCCCCAGCCCCCCAAGTGCCCCCCAAGCACCCCCCTGTGCCCCCCAAGTGCCCCCTAAGTCCCTCCCAGCCCCCCAAACACCCCCCCGTGCCCCCCAAGTCCCTCCCCTGCCCCCCAAGCACCCCCCCTCCCCCCCAAGTCCTTCCAGCCCCCCAAGTCCCCTCCTACCCCCCAAGTGCCCCCAGCCCCCCAAGTGCCCCCCAAGTCCTTCCAGCCCCCCAAGTCCCATCCCCAGCCCCCCAACTGTCCCCCAAATCCCTCCCCTGCCCAAGCGCCCCCCCTGCCCCCCAAGTACCCCCCTGCCCCCCAAGTCCCTCGCAGCCCCCCAAGTGCCCCCCAAGTCCCATCCCCAGCCCCCCAAGTGCCCCCCTACCCCCCAAGTCCCCTCTAGCCCCAAGTGCCCCCCCAAGTCCCTCCCAGCCCCACAAGTGCCCCCCAAGTCCCCTCCTGCCCCCCAAGTGCCCCCCAAGTGCCCCCCAAGTCCCTCCCCTGCCCCTCAAGCGCCCCCCCTGCACCCCCCAAGTACCCCCCTGCCCCCCAAGTCCCTCCCCAGCCCCCCAGGTGCCCCCCAAGTCCCATCCCCAGCCCCCCAAGCACCCCCCCGTGCCCCCCAAGTGCCCCCTAAGTCCCTCCCAGCCCTCCAAGTGCCCAAGCGCCCCCCACGTACCCCCCAAGTCCCATCCCCAGCCCCCCAAGTGCCCCCCAAGCGCCCCCCACGTACCCCCCAAGTCCCTCCCCTACCACCAACCGACCCCAAGTCCCTCCCCTGCCCCCCAAGTCCCATCCCCAGCCCCCCAAGCGCCCCCCCGCGCCCCCCACCTGGAAGTGGTTGCTGAGCCCCTTGTTGACGCTCAGCTTCACGCCCTCCATCTGCACCGGGAACAGCTCTGGGGGGGCAACGGGGACCCCAAAGTGGGCACGGGGGGGGCGGGGGGCGCCCCACGGCCACTTGGGGGGCAGGAGCAATCCGTGGGGCGCCCCACAGCCACTTATGGGGCAGGAGCAATCTGTGGGGCGCCCCCCAAGCACTTATGGGGCAGGAGCAATCTGTGGGGTGCCCCACGGCCACTTATGGGGCAGGAGCAATCTGTGGGGCGCCCCACGGCCACTTATGGGGCAGGAGCAATCCGTGGGGCGCCCCACAGCCACTTATGGGGCAGGAGCAATCTGTGGGGCGCCCCCCAAGCACTTATGGGGCAGGAGCAATCCGTGGGGCGCCCCACGGCCACTTATGGGGCAGGAGCAATCCGTGGGGCGCCCCCCCAGCACTTATGGGGCAGGAGCAATCCGTGGGGCGCCCCCCCAGCACTTATGGGGCAGGAGCAATCCGTGGGGCGCCCCACGGCCACTTATGGGGCAGGAGCAATCTGTGGGGCGCCCCCCAAGCACTTATGGGGCAGGAGCAATCCGTGGGGCGCCCCCCCAGCACTTGTGGGGCAGGAGCAATCTGTGGGGCGCCCCCCCAGCACTTGTGGGGCAGGAGCAGTCTGTGGGGCGCCCCCCAAGCACTTGTGGGGCGCGCACTCACCCTTGCAGCGCCGGTGGCACTCCTCGAAGGCCCCCGGGTTGGGCAGGGCCCCCCCGGCCCCGGGGGGCTCCCCGTGGGGGGGGGAATTTGGGGGGGGGGGTTGGGGGGCGGCGGCGGGGGGGGGAGGGGCCCCGGCCGCCCCTCCCCCCCCCCCCGGGGTGCCGGGGGGGAAGCCGGGGGGGAGGGGCGGCAGCAGCCCCACGGCGGGGGGGGGCGGCGGGGGGGAGCCGGCGGCCACCACGTTGCCCATGGCGGGGGCTGGGGGGGGGGAGGAGGGCACGTAAGGGGGGGGCCCGGCCCCATAAGCGACCCCCCCCAGCCCCATAAGTAGACCTCCAGCCCCCCAAGTGGATCCCCAGCCCCATAAGTGGGGGCCCAGCCCCATAAGTGGCCCCCCCCAGCCCCATAAGTAGATCTCCAGCCCCATAAGTCGATCCCCGGACCCATAAGTGACCCCCAGCCCCATAAGTGGGGCCCGGACCCCTAAGTTGATCCCCAGCCCCATAAGTAGACCCTGAGCCCCCCAAGTGGACCCCCCAGCCCCATAAGTGGACCCCCGGACCCATAAGTGGACCCCCAAGGCTCCCCCAGCCCCATAAGTGGGCCCCCCCAGCCCCATAAGTAGATCCCCAGCCCCATAAGTACATCCTCAACCCCCCAAGTGGACCCCCCAGCCCCACAAGTGGACCCCAAAATGGCCCCCCAGCCCCATAAGTGGACCCTGAGCCCCCCAAGTGGACCCCCAGCCCCATAAGTGGATTCTGAGCCCCCCAAGGGAATCACCCAGCCCCATAACTGGACCCCCCGGCCCCATAAGTAGATCCCCCAGCCCCATAAGTGGACCCCCAGCCCCATAAGTAGATCCCCCAGCCCCATAAGTAGACCCCCAGACCCATAAGTAGATCCCCCAGCCCCATAAATGGACCCCCAGCCCCATAAGTGGGGGCCCAGCCCCCCAAGTGGACCCCCCAGCCCCATAAGTAGGCCCTCAACCCCCCAAGTGGACCCCCCCAGCCCCACAAGTGGACCCCAAAATGGCCCCCCAGCCCCATAAGTGGACCCTGAGCCCCCCAAGTGGCCCCCCGGACCCATAAGTGGACCCCCAGCCCCATAAGTGGCCCCCCAAGGCTCCCCCAGCCCTGTAAGTGGACCCCCCCCAGCCCCATAACTGACCCCCAGCCCCATAAGTGGCCCCCGGCCCCATAAGTAGACCCCCAAGTGATCCCCCAGCCCCCCAAGTTGCCCCCCCCAGCCCCCCAAGTGCCCCCAAAGACACCCCCCCCCCGGCCCCATAAGTGCCCCCCAGGCCCACAGCCACCCCCAGAGCCCCATAGCCCCCCCCATAACCCCCCCCAGCCCCATAAGAACCCCCAAAGCCCCCCTCCAGCCCCACAGCTGCCCCATAACCCCCCCCCCAGCCCCATAAGAGCCCCCCCAGCGCCCCATAACCCCCCCTCCGGCCCCCCAAGTGCCCCCCCCACCCCATAACTGTGCCCCCAGCCCTACAAGTGCCCGCCCAAAGACCCCACCTACCCCATAAGTGCCCCCCAAACGCCCCCCAAGTGCCCCCCGCAGCCCCATAACCGCCCCCCAAAGACCCCCCCCGGCCCCATAACTGCCCCACAGCCCCCCAATTCCCCCCCCCAGCCCCTCTATTGCCCCCCCAGCCCCAAAACCGCCCCCCAAAGACCCCCCCCGGCCCCATAAGCACCCCCCAGCCCCCCAATTGCCCCTCCAGCCCCCCCCCAAACCGCCCCCCCACCCCCCAACTGCCCCCCCGCCCCCCAACTGCCCCCCCACCCCCCCAATTGCCCCCCCACCCCATAATTGCCCCCCCCACCCCCAAAACCGCCCCCCAAAGACCCCCCCCGGCCCCATAAGTGCCCCCCCAACCCATAATTGCTCCCCCCAGCCCCAAAACCGCCCCCCAAAGACCCCCCCCAGCCCCATAACCGCCCCCAAACCCCATAACCCCCCCCCGCAGCCCCATAACTGCCCCCCAAAGACCCCCCCGCCCCCCAACTGTCCCCCCAGCCCCCCAATTGCCCCCAGAGCCCCCCCCAACCGCCCCCCCACCCCATAATTGCCCCCCCCAGCCCCATAACCGCCCCCCAAAGAACCCCCCCCGGCCCCATAACCCCCCCCAGTCCCCCCCCCCGGCCCCATAAGTGCCCCCCAGCCCCCCAATTGCCCCCAGAGCCCCCCCCAACCGCCCCCCCACCCCATAATTGCCCCCCCACCCCATAATTGCCCCCCCCAGCCCCATAACCGCCCCCCAAAGACCCCCCCCGGCCCCATAACCCCCCCCAGCCCGCTCCCCGGCCCCATAAGAGCCCCCCCAGCCCCCCAATTCCCCCCCCCAGCCCCCCAACCGCCACCCCCACCCCATAATTGCCCCCCCCACCCCCATAACCCCCCCCAGTCCCCCCCCGGCCCCATAAGAGCCCCCCCAACCCCCCCCCCCCCCCATATTTCCCCCCCCTTCCCCCCCCCGTTTTCCCCCCTCCCCCCCCTTCCCGCCCACCCCCGGAGCCCCCCCGTCACGTGACCCCCCCACGTGACCCCGACCCCTCCCCACGTGACCCCAAGCCCCCCAAATCCCCCCCCCACGTGCCCCCCCCCCCCGCTCACGCGGCGGCGGCGGCGGCCGGAGGAGCGCCGAGAGCCCGGGCCACGCCCCCCGCGCTCCCATTGGCCCCGGGCCCGGGCCCCGCCCCGCCCTTCCGCCGCGCCGCCGGCCAATGGGGAGCCCGGAACGCCGCGGCCGGAAGTGGGCGGGGCCCCCGCGGCCATAGAGGCGCCAAGGGCGCGCGGGGCCAGAGCGGCCGCGCTGGGCGCCGCCATTTTGGGGAGGACTCGGCCTGGGGGGGGGGGATGGGGTGGTTTTAGGCCACGCCCACCGCGCTTTTAGCCACGCCCCCTTCGTTAACAGCCCCCGGGAGGCCCCGCCCCCAAGATTTGAGGCCCCGCCCCCCTCGTAGATAAGGGCTAATTAGCGTTTTGGCCCCGCCCCATCTTGTTTTAGCCCCGCCCCTTCCCCATAAGCCACGCCCTTTCCCCATTAGCCACGCCCCTTCCCCATTAGCCACGCCCCTTTCTTATTAGCCACGCCCCTTCACCGTTAGCCCCGCCCCCAGCAAATCTGCCCCCACCCCCTCCTTGATTAACCCTAATTAACCCCACGGCCCCGCCCCCTTCTCGTTTTAGCCACGCCCCCTCTCGCTTTAGCCCGCCCCTTTCGTGTTAGCCACACCCCCTTCACCATTAGCCCCGCCCCCTAACGAATTAGCTCCCTCCCTCCTTCATTAACCCCCTAATTAAGGCCGTAGCCCCGCCCCCACCTGATATACCACGGCCCCCGTTTAAGCCACGCCCACGTTGTGCTAAGCCCCGCCCCCAAATCAAACTCCGCCCCTTAATTACCTCCCTAATTAACACCATAGCCCCCCCTCCTTCATTAACCCCCTAATTAAGGCCCTTAACCCTAATTAGCCCCCTAATTAACCCCATTAACTCCCCAGCCCCGCCCCCTCCTCGCCTGACCACGCCCCCTTTAGCCCCGCCCCCAGAACAAGCCCCAACCCCTCCAACCCCCACCCCTTAATTAGCTCCACCCATTTCATTAAGCCCCACCCCTCCCTAATTAACCTTAATTGCCCCGCCCCTCCTGATATACCACGCCCCCAGGTTTAGCCCGCCCCCTCTACGCTAAGCCACGCCCCCAAAATAAGCCATCCCCCTTAATTACCCCACCACTCACTAATTAGCCCCGCCCCCTCCATATAAGCCCCACCCCTCCCTAATTAACCCTCATTAAGCCCCTAGCCCCGCCCCTCCCGGTCATGCCCCGCCCCCAATAACCCACACTCATTAAGCCCCGCCCACCCCTCATTAACCCCGCCCCCTTCGTCCCAAGCCCCGCCCCAGACTTAAGCCCCGCCCCTCCCACCGCAGCCCCGCCCATTAACGAAGCCCCGCCCCCAGCCGCTCGGCAGCCAATCACTTTATTGCGTTAATGCTGGGGGGTGGGGCAGGGGGGCGGGGTCACCTGGCCCCGCCCACTTGGCCCCGCCCCTCCCGGGGCGGAGCCTCGGGGGGCGGGGCTGGGAGGCGTCGCCCCCGCCTCCCCCCGCCTCCGATTGGTCGGCATCCCGGCCGGCCGACGCCATTGGCTGGAGCTCCGGCGGCGGCCCGCCTCTGCCCTTTGATTGGCCGGGGGGCTGGGAGGGGAGGCGTGGCCTAGGAGGGGGGGCGGGGAGGGTTAGGGCGGGGGGCGGGGCATCAAGGGGGCGGGGCTCCGCTTGGCCACGCCCCCTTTAGGCCACGCCCCCTTTAAGCCCCGCCCTCACCGTTGGGGGTCCGGGGGGGCGCCGGGGGGGGGCGGGCGGCTTTGCCCCGCAGGATGTCGATGACCTGGGGGAGGGGGGGGGGCAAAAGACCCAAAATGGCATTTTTCAACCCAAAACGAGCCCGGGCCCATCCCCCGCTCCCCCCCCAACCCCCCCGCCCCTCCCCCAACCCCTAAAATCCTCCCGGACCCCAAATCGTCGGGTTTCAACCCGAAACGTCCCTGCGCCAAAACCCCCTTGTGACTCTAAAAAGCCCCGGTTTCACCCCAAAAACGCGCGCGCCCCCTCCCCCCCGCACACCCCAATCCCGCCCCCAGACCCAAATCTTTGCATTTCACCCCAAAACCCCTCCCCCCCAAAACCCCCGTTGCAATCCCCAAACCCGCGATTGCACCCCGAAACCTGATGCACCCCAACCCTCCCCTCCCCCTCAACACCCCCACCCCCTCCAATCCCTCCCCAGACCCAAAACCCTTGCATTTCACCCCAAAACCCCTTCCCCCAAAACCCTGTGTTGCATCCCCAAAACCCGCGATTGCACCCCAAAACCTGATGCACCCCCTCCCTCCCCTCCCCCCCAACACCCCCACATACCTGGAATCCCCCCCAGACCCAAAATCTTTGCATTTCACCCCAAAACCCCTCCCCCCCCAAAACCCCCCGTTGCAATCCCCAAACCCCCCATTGCACCCCAAAACCTGATGCACCCCAACCCTCCCTCCCCCTCAACACCCCCACCCCCCTCCAAATTCCCCCAGACCCAAAACCCTTGCATTTCACCCCAAAACCCCTCTCCCCAAAACCCCCGTTGCAATCCCCAAAACCCGCGATTGCACCCCAAAACCCCATGCACACCCTCCCCTCCATCCCCCCAACCCCCATCCTTTCCATATCCCCCCCAGACCCAAAACCCTTGCATTTCACCCCAAAACCCCCTCCCCCCAAAACCCTGTGTTGCATCCCCAAAACCCAGGATTGCACCCCAAAACCTGATGCACCCCTCCCCCTCCACCCCCCCAACCCCCCCATCATTTCCATAAACCCCCAGACCCAAAACCCTTGCATTTCACCCCAAAACCCCTCCCCCCAAAACCCTTTGTTGCATCCCTAAAACCCACAATTGCACCCCAAAACCTGATGCACCCCAACCCTCCCCTCCCCCCTCCCCTTCTACCCCATGCAACCCCTCTCCAGACCCAAACCCTTGCATTTCACCCCAAAACGTCTCTCCCCCCAAAAGTCCCATTGCAATCCCAAAACCCGAGATTGCACCCCGAAACCTGATGCACCCCAACCCTCCCCTCCCCCTCAACACCCCCACCCCCTCCATATCCCCCCAGACCCAAACCCCTTGCATTTCACCCCAAAACCCCTCCCCCCCAAAACCCTGTGTTGCATCCCCAAAACCCGCGATTGCACCCCAAAACCTGATGCACCCCAACCCTCCCCCTCCCCCCTCCCCTTCTAACCCATGCAACCCCTCCCCAGACCCAAATCCCTTGCATTCACCCCAAAACGTCTCTCCCCCCCAAAAAGTCCCATTGCAATCCCAAACCTGCTATTGCACC